>NC_064303.1:30766826-30904330 GCF_023373825.1 Bactrocera dorsalis | reverse complement strand
ATGTTCTATCGAGCGTAATTGTTGTGAAAGATTAAAAGCCCACCGTCCAACAAACTGATGGGACCTTAATCCGAGAGTGGATCCTGGTAAGGATCAACAACCGGCCCAGATATTCACCATTCTCCAAATCTTTGAAAAGAACCCCGTGAAAGGAGAATCGACACTCACGCACCTATTTCGTCCGATTTCAAAGTCTCGGCCTTTTCGACAATGCAACGAAACGGAGGCTTGCCTTTATGCCGCGATGTCTGAATTTGGTATCCCCGCAAAACTAATACGAACTGTGTAAACTGACCTTGACAAACACGAAAAGCCTCCGTCAGGATCAGGGAAGGACCTCTCCGAGCCGTTCGAATACCAAAGCTGAGGTTTCAGAACAAGGCGGACTCCCTATCGTGCGAACTTTTTCAAATTTGCTGCTGGAGAAAATTATTCGAGCTGCAGAACTGATCGAGCAGGTCACCATCCTTTTATAAGAGCGTACAGGCTGCTGGCGTATGCCGATGATATTGATATCATCGGTGTCAGACACCCGCGACCGTGTAGTTCTGCTTTCCTCCAAGACTGAACAATGGAAGCAACGCAAATTAGGTTCTGGCAGTTGAACGAGGGCGAGACGAAATATCTCCTGTCATCAAACCAAAACAGTCGTCGCCTCACTCGCGACTTGCCCGCCACGTCACTGTTTGACACGTCCATAACTTTGAAAGTTGTAGATAATTTCGTATATTTTAGGGAACCAGCGTTACACACCACCAACAGAATGTCAGCCTGGAAATCCAACGCAGGATTACTCTTGGCCCAACAGGTGCCTACTTCGGACTGAGTAGGCAAATTGAAAAGTAAAAGTCCTCTCTCGGACGAACAAAACTTGCCAACTTCATCTAATAGACGCTTCATAATTCCCGTCCGTTTCGTATATGGTGCGAGAGGCTTGGGACGATGACAACAAACCGATGAGTCGACGTTGCGAGTTTTCGAGAGAGAAAAGTGTCTGCGAAAGATTTATGGTCCTGTTGCGCGTTGGCCTACGGCGAATATCGCTATTCGCATGGAACGATGAGCTGTACGAGATATACGACGACATTGACATAGTTCAGCGAATTAAAAGACAGCGGCTACGCTGGCTAGGTCATGTTGTCCGGATGGATGAAAACACTCCAGCTCTGAAAGACCTCCACTCCGTTGGAAGGACCAAGTGGAGAAGGACCTGGCCTCGCTTGGAATATCCAATTGGCGCCACGTAGCGAAGAGAAACGACTGGCGCGCTGTTGTTGACTCGGCTATAATCGCGTAAGCGGTGTCTACGCCAGTAAAGAAGAAGAAGGTCATGTGAACTCGTATTGAATAAAGAACAATCCTTCATTACTCCATAAATGGAGATTTAGACTAAAAGCTTATGATATACATATGTACATACATATGTATCCTTGATAACCCAAAGCGTTTTGGGCTCAATCGAATATTTGTAAATTGACATAGTGTAGGTGGAGGGAAAATTATTAGAGGTGATAAAAGCAAATAAGTCAATTTTTCTATTTTCTCTAATACTTTTCACAATGCAACAAAATTCTTTACAGTCTGCAAAACTTCTTTACAGTTCTATTGAATGCGGAAAAGTGCAAAAACACAAACTTAATCATACATAAAGAGTTGTCTAAATAAAAGGCTTCTCATAATAATAATATTTATTTTAATTTCGCGCAGAAAAAACATTATTTACTCAAGTGTTCTTTGTTATTCATTTGACGTTCGCAAAACGCAGGTTCTTTTTTTATTTGTAAATGATTAATAGATATGGTGGGGCATAATCCTTTGTTATGTTGGTTTTCAGCCAAGATAATTAATCAAGGGATATTTGATATGCCGCTCTTCTTAATCAAACCTCTTCTTCCTCTTCTTTTTTACTGGCGTAGAGATCGCTCTTGGCTTTAACCTAGTGGCAAGCGCGCCAGTCGTTTCTTCTCTTCGCAATTTGGCGAGATACCAAGTGCAGCCAGGTCCTCCTCCATCTGATCTCTCTAAAGGAGAGGAGGGATTCCTCTTCCTCTGATTTTCTCGATGGGTAATGCGTCGAATACTTTCAGAGCAGTTGGCGTATAACTCTTATATGCGCATCGTTTAATAGATTTCGATCTAGCAGGACGGGAATCAATGATTGACTTATAGAGTTTTGTCTTTGTTCGTCAAGAGAGGATTTTACTTCTAAATTGCGTACTCAGTCCGAAATAGTAACACCAGTAAGCAAGAGTTATTCTGCGTTGGATTTCGAGGTTGACATTGTTGTTGGTGTTAATACTAGTTCTAAGATAGACGAAATTATTTACAACTTCGAAGTTATGACTGTCAGCAGTGAAGTGGAAGCCAAGTCGCGAGTGCGACGACTGTTTGTTTGATGACGGGAGATATTTCGTGTTGTCCTCGTTCACTACTAGGCCCATTTGCTTCGCTTCCTTATCCAGTCTGGAGAAAGCAGAACTAACAGCGTGGGTATTGAGGACAATAATTTCAATATCATCGGCAAGTTTTTGATAATGATTTCGGTAATGATTGACCCCGAATTCCAAGAAAACCATTTCATCACCCTTTTAATTTACTGTAATTATTGATTCTTCTAGACAACATCTTTGATCGCAGTATACATATGTAAATATTGTAGTAATACTTGTTTATTTATATTTTCTTCTTTGCTTTCTTTAAGCAACATATTATAACAACTTCAGACAATTTATCTAAGTTCGATCTTATACAGTAAGGGCATTTTGAGGTTAATGCATGCATGTAGACAGTGAAGTCTAACGTACAGACCAAACGTCTAATCTACCGGTAGTTTAATATTTACTCTTTCCATTTCGTATATCAAATAATTTCGGTAGTTTTTAGTTGGAATTCATTTGTTTGTATTTACTTATATTAGAAATTGTATTCACAGTTGATTTAAAATGCGAAAAATATAAATATTTTGCAAACAATTATTTGTGGAAAATTTTGTAAAGGCAACTATGCTATATAAGTCTAGAGAATTCGGTGTAGAGTCAGTGATTTGACAAAGTTCTTTTGATTGAGAAGATGAAATTCTTTACGGTATTATTCTTTATCGTTTTCGCGGTCGTCCTAGTTAATGGTGTGTTGTAATAAATAAAGGTTGTTGTGTTGTTTTAAACTTTTAATATAAAAAATTTCTAGGACAACGCCGATCTGGAAGACGAGGACCTGGTGGACTAGTTGGAAGACTCGCAGGAGGTCCTGGAGGATTTGGTGCTTCTGCAAGAGTTGGCGGACGTCCACCATTTGGTGGTCCAGGCAGACCTCATGGTCCTCGTCCTTGTCAACCACGACCTCAACCATCATCTTCATCTGTAGCACCTGACGCTTCATCTGTTGCACCTGAATCTTCATCTGTTGCATCTGAATCTTCATCTGTTGCATCTGAATCTTCATCTGTTGCACCTGAATCTTCATCTGTCTCTGCATAAAGATTTGTTGGCAGCGTCAATTGTTATAAACAAAACTAATGCAGATTAATTAGATTAAATGAAATTAACTAAATTGAAAACTAAATACATATTTATTTACCCGCTTAGGAATAATTTATTGAATTCTTGGTTAAAACTCTGACATTAGGCAAAATTCTTTCTCCATTATGTATATAACTTTGACAATGAATAAGGCCGGGGCAAAAAAAAAAAGGTGCGTGGAGTCCCTACGCGCGGAAGAAGTTATACTTCTTAGTGATATTTCAAGAAATGCATATCATTTTGTATGAAAGAAAACTAGCGAGAGGGAAAGGATAAAAATATGGTGGAGTGACCAATACTTTCTTAAATTCACATTTTATAAAGCAAATTCTAATTCAATTATCATTTCTGGGTTCTGACGGATTTATATCTATAATATTTACAATTGGATTATGATAACTAAAATACGTTCTGAAATGTCTTACATCTATTTTATCTATATTTCTCGCGAATACCGCATCAATAGTCGTACCTCCTTTTGTCGTAGGATCATTTCTTCCATTGATCATTTCTAATGAAAATTTCTCTCTGAGGAATGCCAGTAATGGTTCAGCTTCTGGTAATGAGAAATTTACATTGAAAGCTCCCGCAAGGAGTAGCGGTTCTTCACTATACTCTACTCTACTGGTTCTCCGATAATATCTACAAAAGCTTGCGAACATGCAGTTGACAACAGGAAAAAAGCTTTACCGATGAACAATTTTATATCTCTCATCGATGAATTTGGTGATATATAAATGGCAATTAAATTAAATTTTTTACTATTATGACTATCGCTAGGGTTCATTTTGCATTCTACCGCACACAAATCGCCAATTCTTGTTGATGTTGATATCGTCACATCAGCATCACTCGCGTACGGAGCCTTTATATCTATGTGAGTGAGAATATGACATTTGTCTTGCTCATTGTGATAAATAGCAACACCTGAATTTCTTTTTTCATTTCGTTGAAATCTTACGACGAAATCAAAATTTGGTACGGATACAGAAGGCTCGTTGTCGTTTATAAATGTTTCTGATATCATTAAGATGTTTGACTGTTTAAACACTATCTGAGAAATCATCAACATGAGCACGAAGACTTTGACAATTGAATGATATTATTGATGAACATTTTCTTGTGCTAAGAAACTCCAATAATTTTTTTTCTAAGGTGAAAATTGGATTTTGACGTAATTTTATCATTTCATCTCGCAAGGCGCGACATGACCTGCCATTGCTTCTAATGCCATGATAAAATTTTTTCTGTTTGTTTACTGGGATAATGTAAACTCCTTGACTCTTGACAGTGCGACATAAACTAAGCATTGAGATTGAACATTTTTATAATAGTAAACAATTTCTTTGAAAGTTCCTCCTTGCGACTTGTGAATTGTCAACCCTCAAGACTGACTACAGAAATGATCCTGTGAAGTATAGTCTTAACTTTTCAACTGCCAACGCAGAGTATTTCAACCAAAAGTCACACAAAATAGTTGGGAACTCGCAGAAATAAAACACAAACGAAAGAAAAAGAAGTATAACTTCAATAATGCACAAGCATACAAACATACATATGCGCACACATGTGAATATGTCACCAACCAAAAATTGAAACATTGTGCAACAAAAACAACAATAGCATAAGCATGGCAACATTGTGTTGCTGGTAGAAAATCCGAGCTGTGCCGAAAGAAACTAACAAACGATCGCCGATTGTCACCGCTTCCCTTGCTACTCGAACATCTTCGCAGACAAGGTTGCACAATATGCATTTAACGCAACCTTTTCCGAACTCGTATAAGAAGTACTGGTATAACTCCAAAAAATATGGACGAAATGATTTATCATCTTAAATTTATCACTCTACTTCAAAATCATCTAGTTGCGGTCATCTTCTTGAACCCTAAGATACATAAAAGGTCCATCACATATAAAATGTCATTTATCTCCGGTTGAAGCGTAGGTGCAAGATGTAAAAGCGATGAAGTCGTTCCGGTTGGTTTCTAGTTGCGATAGGCTATTCTAGGTGGTATGAGAGTCTTTGAATCGTCAAGTATTTTTTGGAGAACCGCAATTTCTCTACCATTGTGCATTTCAACGAAGAGCAGCTCTGCAACTGTCATCAATATTTTTGCGTAGCGTACATAATTGTATGTATGTATGCCAGCCAAATCGTCTTCGTTTGATGATTGGCTTTTCAGTTTTGCGCAAGAGCTCTTTGTCATATACAGTACAGATACAATGAGAACGAGCGTTATTTTTACTGGAGCACCTCTAGAATATAAAAAGTTCCAGACATGAGTGTGCTCTACACTATCAAAAGCTGAGCTGCAGTCTAAAAAACAGTTTCGGATATGTAGTATGCCTGCTACTCGTTGATTTGCTTCAGCATAATGCGGAGTGTGCCAATGTAGTTGGAACACTATCTGTTTGTGCGAAAGTCTATTTTTGTCTTTCTCAGCGAACCTTCAAGATGGGCCTTTATTCGGTTTAGAAGCAGTTTGGCGAGAATTTTTGATGATGTTATGTGATTCCTATATAGTTTTAACATTTGGTTATATTGTGTTTTTAGAAACCTTCACCAGTATGTCTGTTAGTAGTTCTTTGAGCCAAACTGGTTCAAAAGGAAGAGCAAAATAACATGCGAAGACTGCAGGGTCAGCTTTAAGGGCTTCGAGAGGAATCATGTCACCAAATGAGGCAGGCGTTGAGCTGTTTAATAGTAGCCTCTATTTCTTCCATGTTGGGCGGAGAATATGATATTGATGAAAATGACTGATATCTCCTGTCATCGAACAAATACTTATCGCAGTCATAACTTTGAAATTGTAGATAATTTCGTCTACCTTTGAACCAGAGTCAACACCAATAACAACTTCAGCCTAGAAATCCAACGCAGAATCACTCTTGGCAACAGGTGCTACATGGACAATGACATCATCTGATGAATCGGCCTTAGGAGTGTTTGATGGAAAGGTTTTGCGGAAGATTTATTGTCCTTTGCGTATTGGAAACGGCGAATACCGCAGTTAATGGAATTATGAGTTTTACGATATATACGGCGGTATTGACATACTCGTAGTTCAGCGAATCAAGAGATTGTGACTGCGCTGGCAAAGTCATGTTATTTGGATGGAAGAGAATATCGTGTTTTGAAGGTTTTCGATTCAATACTCGCCGGTGGAAGCAGAGGAAAAGGAAGACATCCACTCCGTTGGAGGGATCAGGTGGAGAAGGACCTGGCTTCGCTTGGTATCGAATTGGCTGTCAAATAGCGAAAAGATGAAACGATTGGCAGACTGTTGTTAACTCGGCTATGTCTACGCCAGTATAGAAGAATAATAAAACTGGTAGATGTTAGATTTTTAATATTTGTGGCTGTTAACTCTGTTTCCGGAACTTTAAGAGCTGCTGAAAAATGTCTGAACCATCGAGATAATTGGGCACTATCCGTTTTCGTCTTTAATGGGGCGATTGATACTGCCGTATTTTCGAGTGAGTCTTTGCAGCTTCGAGATCAATAGTTGCAGTTTGTTGGTATCATTTAGTGTTTAAACACTCTCGTGTCCAATTCGGGTAACCTGTTTCATTCTAAATATGGTCGTCAACGTTGTTTTCAGGGTTTTCTTCTTTTTTCTTTTACGATTTAATAAGGTAACATAAGAAATATGGGTTCACTGGTAGAGCCTCTACCTAGGCCTATGAATCTATCATAAAAATACACATTTATCACGTGAGCTGTTTGTTCTAAAACAGACGCTCGCTATAGACATCATTATCTAGTAATCAGATGTTACGTCCTTCCTGACAGAAGGATTGTGTTAAGTGTATGGATTGTTTTATTTTCGCCCTCACCATCGGCCTTACCCTCTCACGATCATTGTACTTACTGAGTCTTTCATCGCGATCATTACACCATCATTCACCTGTCATGCAAACTGATCGATCAGAATCAAGTCTTTGCACGGAACACTTTTTGTTTACAAGATTTATTTACGAAATTTGATATACGATATATTGTTGTTTAAGGTAACGTACAATTTCTGAATAAATTGTTCAGATCGGATCACTATATCATATACCTGTCATGTGCCGAATAGTGCATCTCAGACAGCGAAGTCCAATGTTCACACCGCGCGTCTAGTCTATTAACAGTCTAATACAATATTTACTTCTTTTATTACGTATATTAAATTTCGGTAATTTTTTGTACGCAATTATTTGTTTGTATTTACTTACATATGTAGGAAATTGTTTTGACAGTTTATTTAAAATTAGAATTTCAAAAGACTATATACATAAATGTTTTGCTAACAATTGTTTGTTGAAAATTTTGTGAAGCACAATTATGCTATATAAGACTTAAGAAAATACTGGGAATTCAGCAATTTGTCAAAGTTCGTTTGATTGAGAAGATGAAATTCATTACTGTATTATTCCTGATTGCTTTCCTGGTCGTCCTAGTTAATGGTATATTGCACTAAATATAGATTTCTGAACCTTTTCATCATTTTAATATAAATTATTCTTAGGCCAACGGGTATCTGGACGTCAAGGACCTGGTGGAAGACGTGTAGGAGGTCCTGGAGGATTTGGTGGTGCTGGAGCGCGCCCTTGCCAATCACAACCACAGCCATCATCTTCATCTGTTGCTCCTGAATCTTCATCTGTTGAAGCTGAATCTTCATCTGCTGCATCCACAGTCGCTGTATGAAGTTCTATAGGAAACGTTATCCTTTATAAGTAATAATTTATTAATCTGAATGTCAATTAAATTAAAACTGAACTGAAAACCACAAACATATTATTTCAATATCCGGTTCAGAAAAAATCGTTGAATAATCTAAACTAAGACTCTGGCAGTAAATAAAACTCTTTCTCTTTTATGTATCTCACCTTAACAGTAGAAGGTGTTGGTGTGTTTGCTTTGTTTTGAACGTTTGGTGTGAAAATTGGGTTCAACCATTGCTTTTACTGCTCTCGCTCCAAATCACCATTCTTTAATACCATCGCCTAGATACTAAAAACTAAAGAACGTCGAGAACTATAAAATACTTCGCGAAATAATGCTTTCATTACTTTTGTATCGTTAGTTAATGCACATACTTGAGCAATGTGAAAGCAGCAGCATCTTCTTCAATTGTGTGAAAGCACACAAAATACGGCAAAAATATTACATATCCAACGCGATGAAGAAAGAAATAGAAATCATGGAAATCGGTGTAAATTTGGACAATCCGCTTTAACCGCCACTTTTAGCTGAAACCAGGAACTACTCGATCAGGTGAGGTTAGGTTCAAAAAGTCGATCAGAGAATAATCTCACTTGAACAGTTTAGAGCGCGGGTACGTTGTGGTACCTATAAACTCCTTTATACTGAATCATAGGGCACTTACAGATCGACAACGCACTTTGAGGCTGTCACAAATTTGTTGAGGCGGCTAATATCAGTTTCGGCTGTATAAATGAGCATCCTCCCCCCACACATACACCACACTATTATACCACATCAACTCAACCTCACAACACTGACACGCACCTCACCATACTTATCATCAGCGCTTACAACCTACATTCCACTCTACTCATGAGAACACCACACATCGTCACCCACATATACGTACACTAACCAACCACATCACACCATCTGATCCCACAAAGGAAAAGAAGGAACGGACAAGGAGATCACACTTCACTTCACTTTCGATCTCAGCAGCGACTTGTACGCGTGTGCGAATATCGTCCCGGAACGGCATCAGCGTTTTTCTTTTTAATCCTCAATCCATCATCTGAAACACATTATATTTTTATACTACAAACCAAATATTGATAACTTTACATAAAACACAAAACCGCACTAAATATACACGCGTATATATATATTTAAAGAAGTTTGTTGGTTTTCATTTAGAAAAGACAGTTATGGACACCGAGAAGGTAAGTGTGCGGAAAACAAAAAAAAAAACATAAATTTGAAGTGCACGAAGAAAAAGGTGAGTGCGTGGAGGAAACACGACTGTGTCTTTTGGTTCACCGAAGGTAAGATTACCAAGATGTTTCCACCTCAGTCTTGCAAAAGCCGGACCAAGGAGAAGAAATTGCATGGATCTTTTCATTTCACCTTGTTCCATACAATCCGACCAATTTCAACCCAGTTTGCTATATACGACCCCCAACAGGTGGCGCTAAATTCAAAAAGTCCTGTTTACTTTGGAAAGCTCCTTGTATATCTTTATATATATAAATCTTCTGACCGTGTGTTTGCATTTGAACTACTCCTAAACGGATGGACCGATTTTGATGAAATTTTGTGTGTATGTTCAAGGAGATTCGGGAATGGTTTAGATTTACAATTTGGTCCACTGGAAAATGATTTTTAAATTATTTTTTCATTTTTAATCAATTGTTAATTTTTAAATGTTTGACCGATAGATGGCGCTACCATCGCAGTATCCACTATTCAAACTTTAAATTGGCGTAAACGTGCATTAAATAAAACGATGCCAAAGTAAAAGGCGACATCTGTGGATCAAGTTTTTATAGGGTGGACAAAGTTGTTCGTTCTTAAGTAATAAATTGGGTGATTAAATACATCTATGGGTAGCTATAACATTTTTTTCATATCTTGAGGAGGGGGTATCTTGACAGGCAATTTAAGCTTAGTACGTAGCTCTCAAGAAACGTAAAAACTTCATATAAAAAAACGCTTAAGAAACGGTCCAGAAACGTTCCTGCGATAGAGTTACTTGTGCTAGAATCTCAATGAAAATATTTGTGTTACCATACACATACATACATACATACATACGCACAAAGTTTGTTTACTTTGTTTATTCTCTCTTGCTCTTCTAATGTGGATCATTCACAATGCGTAGCCAGCTGTCAAAATTACTTCAGAAATAATGTTTTTTTGTTCTTGAGCAATTACTTGAGAGCTGCGTACCAATCTTTAAAATTGCAAAAGGTCTGGCATAAAAAAATAGCGGCATAACTGAAGTAATGATAAAAAATTTGAGATATACAGAAATCTTTTCGAAGCATTGCACAGAGCAATACAATATTTAAACGGCAACGATGAATACATACATATATGCATACAATTTCAAACTGATCCTTCCTGAAAAATAATAAAATTGTTAAATATTGGGAATGGTAGAATAGAACTGCAATCAAATACACATTCGATGAATAATATACCACGGGCATCCCAAACGACTGATGCCATAACCTTGCCAGTCGATTTTTTTGTCTTTCCACGCTTGAGAACCGTTTCTTAATATGCAGTCCACCAGGCTGACAATCGATTGGGCTCGATTGATTTCACTGATGCACAGCGCAAATTCAAAGCTTTTTGTAAATTAATATTTTGTAGGGTAACCTTTTTGCTTTAAAACCAATCTTAGCCGGGATTGCATGGAGCCAACGAGTTTTTTAGTGTATTCTGGAGATATTTTCTCCCATTTCGCCACCAACGCTGTTTTAAGGTCTTGTTGGTGGCTAATATGATGCTTTCTAATGTTTTTCTCGAGAACACTCTATAAATTCTCTATTACGTTGAGATTAGGCGATTGTGCCGCTGTTTCTACCAAATGGGGACAGTTCCATATAAGCCACATGTGCACTAACTTTGACTTGTGCTTAGGGTCATTGTCTTGGTAGAATCTAAACCTGTCTCGAATGCCCAATTTTTCTGCACTTTGTAGCAAATTATTTTTTAGTAAATTTAAATAAATGGTTTTATCCATATTTTGGTCTATAAAAACTAAATTGCCGACACCAGCTGATGACATACGGCCCCAAACCATTACGTGTCCTCCGCCATGTTTAACTGTGCCACGTAGATTCTTCGGTTCTAACTCCGTGTTGGGCTTACGCCATACAAAAGACTTTCCATCGGAACCAAAGAGGTTAAATTTGCTTTTGTCGGCAAAAATAACGTCTTCCCAATACGTTTCGTCTTTATTGATATATCTTTCAGCAAACCGCAACCTGGCCTTTTTGTGACGCTCACTAACAAACGGTTTGTTTCGAGTTGTCCTGCCATGGAAATCAGCTTTACGTAGAATCCTTCTTATTGTTTCAGGATTGCATGACTTACCAAGCACTGTCTCAACCTCCTTTGTCAAGTCTGGAACACTTATAGTTGGTTCTTTTTTAATTTTTCTTATAATCCACCTTTCTTCGGCTTCTGTGAAAATTTTATTTGGGGCATTACGACCTTTGTCAACCACTCTATTTTCACGAACAAAGCGTTGGATTATGTATTGGACGGTCGAAATACTTAAATCCACAATTTCAGCAATTTTTTTCTGTGTTTTTCCATTTTTGTAATGTGAAATCACCAATTCGCGCTTTTCAATAGATGTACGACGACCCATTACGTTGTATTCAAATTAAACTCCGTGTCCACCAACTTTCAATGTGGTAATAATACTAAAACATTACCTAATGTACTATTCAAATCAAATTTGCCTATTCTTACTAAACGGTATACCGACGCCAATAACGGTAATAGTTTTCACACGAAATAAGCTGTGACGCTGATTTACCTTGTATTTTGTTTTTGTTGTATATATTATACTTAAGAAGAAATTATTTTGAGCCACTGTAGATGGTATTAGAAGTACGACCTATGTATCAGCTACAGTAAAACGTAGGCGGGTCCTCTAGTAACTATATGTATATTACAAAAACTTTCTTTTTATTTAGAAGTCAGTCAATTTATCTAAGTTCGATCTTGTTGAGTAAGGCCATTTTGAGGTTAATGCATGTTTCGAATACAGTTCCTCAGACAGCGAAGTCCAACGTACAGACCACACGTCTAATCTACCGGTAGTCTAATATTTACTCTTTTCATTTCGTATATCAAATAATTAGTTGGAACTTATTTGTTTATATTTACTTATATTAGAATTGTATTCACAGTTGGTTTAAAATGCGAAAAATATAAATATTTTGCAAACAATTGTTCGTAGAGAATTTTGTGAAGGCAACTATGCTATATTAGTCTATACGGTATTATTCTTTATCGTTTTCGCGGTCGTCCTAGGTAATAGTATGTTGTAATAAATAAAATTTGCTGTGTTGTTTTAAATTTTTAATATAAAAAATTTCCAGAACAACGCCGATCTGGAAGATTGGTGGTGGATTGGTAGGAAGACTCGCTGGAGGTCCTGGAGGAATGTGGATGACATGATTTTTCATCTTAAATTTATCACTCTACTTCAAAATCATCTAGTTGCGGTCATCTTCTTGAACCCTAAGATACATAAAAGGTCCATCACATATAAAATGTCATTTATCTCCGATTGAAGCGTAGGTGCAAGATGTAAAAGCGATGAAGTCGTTCCGGTTTGTTTCTAGTTGCGATAGGCTATTCTAGGTGGTATGAGAGTCTTTGATTCGCCAATTATTTGGAGATCCGCAATTTCTCTACCATTGTGGATTTCAACGAAGAGCAGCTCTGCAACTGTCATCAATATTTTTGCGTAGAGTACATACTTGTATGTATGTATGCCTGCCAAATCGTCTTCGTTTGATGATTGGCTCTTTGTCATATACAGTACAGATACAATGAGAACGAGCGTTATTTTTACTGGAGTACCTCTAGAATATAAAAAGTTCCAGACATGAGTGTGCTCTACACTATCAAAAGCTGAGCTGCAGTCTTCAAAACAGTTTCGGATATGTAGTATGCCTGCTACTCGTTGATTTGCTTCAGCATAATGCGGAGTGTGCCAATGTTATTGGGATACGATCTGTTTGTGCGAAAGCCTATTTTTGTCTTTCTCAGCGAACCTTCTAGATGGGCCTTTATTCGGTTTAGAAGAAGTTTGGTGAGAATTTTTGATGGGATGCTGATGATGTTATGTGATCCCTATATAGTTTTAATATTTGGATAGACCGTGTTTTTAGGAACCTTCACCAGTGTGTCTGTTAACCATTCTAATACAATATTTCTAGTCTATTAACAGACTAATACAATATTTCCTTTTTCTATTACGTATATTAAGTTTCGGTAATTTTTTGTTCGCAATTATTTTTTTGTATTTACTTATGTAAGAAATTGTATTGACAGTTGATTTAAAATTAGAATATCAAAAGACTAATGAAAATTTCCCAAGCTTTTTTGAGAACCGAACAGTTACTTGGGAATGAGTCAATTAATGTAAATCCTAATCGCCTGTCAATAAAAATAATATACTTGCAAAAAAAATGAAAGATGCGTGCGTTCGATTTCACTATCAAATTACAAGAGAGATTTTTATTCCATTTTATGGAATTGCTTAGCCTAAATCTTAAAGCTAACGGCTTAATCTAGCTGTAATGTAAGTATGTGTTACAAAAAATGGGGTAAGTAATTATCTCAACATTGTTCTAGCTTATGGAGAGATAAGTATTAAGTTAAGTAATATCAGATTCCTTCAATATCCAGTGGAAGCACGGTAAGTTTGTGCCCGTCTTGGTTGCTACGTCTGCGAGTCGCTCCTTGCCGTCTTGCCCTTCGACGGTTGCGACGACGCGCCCTAGTACCCACTGCTGCGGCGGCACGTTGTCCTCGTGGACGAGAACGAGGTCGTTGAGCTGCATATTGCGTTTGGGGTGCAGCCACCTGTTACGCTCCTGAAGGCTCACCAGGTATACTTTGGACCACTGTCGCCAGAACTGTTGCTTGAGTCAGAAAACAAGTTGCCATCTCTCGCAACAACGAACTGGGTCCACTGGCCCCTTCTCTGGGGGTAATGCCCGCAGGGAGCATCCTATTAGTAGATGCGCTGGTGTTAATGCCTCGCCGTCGTTGGGATCTTGTCTCAGAGGTACTAGACGGCGAGAGTTAAGTATGGCCTCTACTTCGGCCAACACTGTTGCTAACTCCTCTGCTGTGAGTAGCGCGTTGCCGGTTACGCGAACGATGTGGTGTTTGGCGGACTTCACCGCGGCTTCCCATAATCCGCCGAAGTGCGGCGCCCGCGGTGGTATAAAGGTGAAGTTGCACCCTTCGTCTGCTGCGAATCTCTTCAGTTCTGGACCTATTGCTAGAAACGGCTCCTTCAATTCGCGCAGCTTGCGATCGGCGTCGACGAAATTGTTGACGTTGTCGCTGAATATCTTCGTCGGCATTCCTCGGCGTCCAATGAACTTTTTTAGGACGAGAATAAATGAATTAGAAGATAGGTCCGAAACTAATTCTAAATGTACTGCTTTGGAAGTAAAGCAAACGAAAACTGCAATATATGTTTTTACGGGTGGTCGACTTCTCGGGCATTAATTAGCCATATGCGTTCTCGAAGAAGCGCAACCAACGCTTTAGTCCCAGCGTGGTGATTTCGAATATGCAGGAATCGTAAATATGTTATAACGAAGTGCGAACTTTTATGTAATAAAACTGGAAATTTGGCATCGTATGGGAGAGGTGCATTTAATAGGCGACCTCCTACTCGGATTAATTTGAATGATAGCGACATATCCGAGTACTCATGCAAAAACGGGTTGAGTTTTTGCAAGTTTGCGGGTAGCGTGGTACCTTTATGCAATTTTTGAATAACATCCGAAAATTCCGAATGTTGGACCACCTGTGCAATTTTTAGAAAACTCAAGTTTAGCTCTTATGAAGTCAGATCTTGTCCCATGGAGGATTTTGGTGGTCGCCTGATCTATCGCAATATGTATGCGACAACACGAATCAATTTTTTATGAGAAGAGAATTTTTCAATAAGGTCCAATATTGAATTTTTCTCAGCTGTCGAAATTAATGTAAATGTATTTTTTTTCTTCTCTAATGCTTCGTCTTCTGGTGAGAGCTGGAAGTGGTTATTAATTGGCAATAATGCAGGGTCTTCTAGGAGGAACTGTGGACCGCCAAACCATATCGAATTATTCAATTCGTTCACTTTACAACCCCGAGACACTTGATCCGCAGGATTTTGTTTCGTTGGCACATGTGGCCAATGCACTTTGTCAGTCAACTCTTGGATTTCGGGCACTCTGTTTGCGTCGAAGGTTTGTAGTGAGGATGGATGTGTTTTAATCCAAAGCAAAACCATTTCAGAGTCTGTCCAAAATATAATTTTGTCGAAATGTTGATTCAACATAGGCGCTACTCTTGACCATAATTTTGAAAGAAGATGTGCTGCTGAGAGCTCAGGACTCGGAAGAGATTTGGTCTTCAGCGGAGCCACTCTAGACTTTGCAGTAAGCAGCATACATTTAATACCACTATCAGATTCGCTTCGTATATACTATATGCAGCATCCGTACGCCGTTATTGAGGCGTCGGCGAAGCCATGTATTTGGCAGATGGCACTCGACTTAACGTTTACGTAACGAGGAATGCTTATCGATGAGAGCTGCATTAGGTTGGCTTTAAAGTTCTTCCAGCTAGTGTCAAGGCGCAATGGAATCGACTCATCCCAATCTAGTTTTTGGATCCTAAGCTCTTGAAATAAGATTTTTGCTTTGGTAACTAGTGGGGCTAGTAATCCAAGAGGATCAAAAAGGCGAGCAGAAACTGACAATATGTTTCGTTTAGTGGCTCGCAGATCATTAAAATTGTCATCTAAAACAAATCGAAACAAATCCTCTTTCGGCAACCAAAGAATTCCTAACGTTTTAGTGGAATTTTTTTCATTGAAGCTTAATGACTTTTCTGGGCAATTACTGTCGAAAAATTTAGGGTGGTTCGAAAACCATTTCGTTAAGGTGAATCCGGCCGAGTTTAATATTTTAATTACTTCACTTCTCAAAAGATCTATAGACTCAAAAATTTTCGGACCCTGTTAATAAATCATCAACATAAAAGTCTCTTTTGATGGCCAATGAACCGAGCGGATATTTCATTGTATTGGCATCACTGAGCATTTGCAAACACCGTGTTGCGAGAAATGGACCAGGCGCAGTGCCGTATGTTACGGTGTTAAGACGAAAAGTTTGGATTTGCTCTCTCCACACAATAAGCTGACGGTTTCTGTCCTCTTTATGCATACATAATTATTTGACGATACATTTTAGTAATGTCCGCTGCTAGTGCATACTTACGTAAGCGAAAAGAGTTGAGTTTAACTCTTCTTGGATTATTGGACCTACCATCAAAAGTTCATTCAACGTTATTTGAGTTGAAGATCGGCTCGAGGCATCAAATACAACACGTAATTCGGTTGGTGTGCTCTCGGGCCTTAAAACGCATCGATGCGGAATGAAGTAGTGTGGCTCACACGGGATCTTTTTGTTCGTTGGACTCATGTGACCCAATGCTCTATATTCATTCATAAAGTCCAGATACATTTTGCGAAGTTCTGGATCTTTTAATGTCCTTCTCCCTGAAACCGCCGAACTGCGGTTTTATAGGAGTGACCGAGTAACTTACGGTCAGCTTTAAAAGGCATTCTGACTTGAAGCCGTCTTGAAGGCAATACTTAAGTTGTATTTACGAAAAAGTTTTCACACTCTTGTTGCTCTTGTGTGAATTTAATGCCATTTGAATCTGAAGGTAATTCTTCAAGAGCCCAAAATTTTTGGACTACTGAATCTATTGACGTAAAGTCTTCTTCAGCTTGGCATGATGTGCTTTGTAATCTGGGAGGAGAATTTATATTACCAGCGTATTTGCCAGATAAAATCCATCCAAAAAGGGTTTTCTGAAGAGTTGGTTGGTTAGGACCATTTTTAATTTGGCCAACAGCTAAAAGATCGAAAAATGGTTCAGCAACCAATAGGATATCCACTTTTTTAGATTTGTGGAATTCTGGATCCGCCAATTCAATATTGTGCGGAATTTTCCAGCCACTAACATTGATGTTATGGTCTGGATGATTTGCCGAAATGCATCGCATTATCCAGGATTCCGCCGAAAATTCATAATTATTTAACCGCGACTTCACAAACGCGCTTAGTTTTGATCCTACTTTTTTATTGGAATTGCCAATTCCTATTCTGTGCCAAGTCCTCCGTCATAAAGTTGATCTGGGAGCTTGAGTCCAGCAAAGCTCTCGCAGGCAGATAATCTCCACAGATGGTCCTCACTAAAATTACCGCTGACACTTCGTCAATCATTGAACACAATGAAGGCGCAGAAGGTTTTGGGATTGTTGGCAGCTCAAAAAGTTTAGATATTGTATTGAATTTATTATCATAAAGTTTTTAGAGACTTGCCAACGCTTTCGGGTAATTTTCATCCGACATCTGAAATGCTTTAACTGTTCCCAAAGCTTCTTCAGATAGACAATTTACCAAATTCATATTGGTAACCCTTCTCGTGTGCAGCTGTGCTTTGTTTCATGCTCTGGCGAATTTGTTTAATATTATTTAAAACTCTATTTGAAAGTGTCTGGATTAAGTGATCTTTTAAGATAAGTATCAGTGTTATATTGTGCTGTTGAATCAATTGATATTTAGTAATTGTGTGTTGGCTAATTTTAATTTATTCCACCGAGTCATTTTAAATTTGTTGTTGTGCTATATTTTAAGTAGTGCAATTGTTAGTGTTAATTTACTTTGCTTACTTAAATTTCTTTCTTGTTTTTATTCGTTTCCATCTTTGCCCACAGCTGTTCGCGAGTTTCTTACTTTTCGCGTATTACAGTGCATCTCAAACGGCTCGCTACATTGGTTGCTATCTTTGATAACCATCAATTTTTATTGCATTCATTTGTCATAAATATTTTTGTCATTGCTCGTTGTTCATTTATTATTTACCATTTTTATATTTCCATTTAATATTGTTTTTTTTTACTCATTATGACTTGTAACTTTCCGAACTGCTCTGTAAAAGACGAGTCGGAACGCTTTGTTTCTTGCTGGCTTTGTGATGGGCTTGCCCATCTTAAATGTGCTGGACTGACAGGTAGGATATTGGATTCAATTCTTGACAGTGAGGGATTGCGCTGGTCTTGCTTAAACTGCAGACCAACTGAAATTGAATTGTTTAAAGTCTTTAAGCAAGCGCGTAATGGTTTCAAGGAGATTGGTCATGAGCTTGAAACCCTTACTGAAAAATTTAGGCATTATGAAATGCTTTTTCAATCATTTAAATGGCTAAATGTTCAGGAAGAGAATCAAAAACCTTCATCAAAACGTAAACGTCCGTCTGATGAAGATACCACTGTATCTTCCTTAAAACGAATGCCCCCACCCACTATTGACCTTATTAATCTGTCATCCCCTTATCCTCAAGGTGAGAAAGTTCCGTCTGGTCAGGACACTGTGAAAACTGTTACTGAACACAGTAAGCAGAAAACTTCCCAAGATCCGCCTGCAAATACGTCCAAATCAGCTAATAAAAACTTAGTCGTAATACCGCGGAAAAAGGCAATATTTGTCTCGAGACTTGCTGCGGATACCACAGTTGACGATATAAAAAATTACATCTCGTCGAAATTAATAACGGAAGATACAGACATCCGTAAATTTAATTTCGAATTCGAGCACAAACGTGATAAACCCCCTGTAGTTGTCACTAAAATACCAAGAAAACCCGTCGATACAAAAAACTGATTAACTATAATTCGCTGAGTATTTATTATCAAAATATTAGAGGCCTTAATACAAAACTTACTGATCTGTATTTAAATAGCATTAATTGTGGTTTTAAATCATTGCTTTTACAGAAATTTGGCTAAAGCCCCACATTTTTGATAATAAAATAATCAATAGCGATTTTGAAATTTTTAGATAGGACCGGCTGAGCAGAATAGGAGGTGGTGTCTTGTTTGCTGTTCATTCTTAATTTCTATCTGAAGAAGTCGATGTTCCGCATGCAGACTTCATAGTATTTGAGTGCATTCGTATTTGCGCTAATAGTGGCCATATCTACTTAACTTTATCTTACATACCGCCTCACTCGGACATATCTGTATATTTGCAGCATGCTTCATTAATAAATAGGGTTTCCTCAATGGCTAATAATACTGATTCCATGATTGTTTTGGGAGATTTCAATTTATCGTGCGTATCATGGAAATCTATTGATGATTACACCATTCCTATTAGTACTCGCTTATGTTTTAACGAGTTCTTAGATGAAATGTCGGAGTTGGGTCTTAACCAAATTAATTTAATTTCAAACGAGTTTGGTAAGTTCTTAGATCTGGTTCACGTTGATAACGCTTCAATGTTCTCCGTTGTCCGATGTGATCCTTTGGTTCGGCCAGAGGACCCGCATCATCCTGCTTTGGAAATTAACATCGAAATCATAACCAACTTTGATTTTAACAATACACAAGACCTTTGTTTTCGGTTCAACTTTGCGAAAGCTAATTTTAAGAAGATTAATTACGAACTTTCTAAAGTTACTTGGCCAGATTACAGTGGCAATTTAGAATTTAGTGCTACCCACTTTAGTGAAACTATTTTAAACTTATTTGAAAATATGTTCCGAAGTGTGTTGTTACTCAAAAAAGGAGTTCTAATTTATGGTTTTCGAAAGAATTATGTAAATTAAAAAATAGAAAATCTCGTGCTTTTAAACTTTTTAAAAAACTGGTTTAGTTGCTGACTATTCAAAATATTCTAAATTGCGTCGACAATTTGCTGAACTTAACAAAATATGTTATAATAATTATATAAATAAAGCAAAAAATAATATTTTTCCGTCCGCTATAAAATATAAGTCTAGTATGTCTAGTGACAATCACACCATTTCTAATATGTTTGCTGAATTCTTTAAGTCCAATTACTCTCCAAAATCTCCAAAAAATGTTCCGCATCAGCACAAGTTATGTCCGATTTCTGTCATTAATGCGCCTACCATTTCCGAAGAAGACGTCTTATATCAGTTGAACATGTTAGAACAATCATACAATTATGGCCCAGATATGATTCCCTCATGCTTTCTTAAGAAATGTGCCAAATATATATACCAACCCCTAACAAAACTATGTAACTCATCTCTTATGCAAGGCTTATTTCCACCCATATGGAAAAAGTCATTTATAATTCCTTTACATAAGAGTGGATTTAGGTCATCTATTGAAAACTAAAAGGTAATAGCAAAGTTGTCTGCAATACTTAAACTTTTTGAAGCAATTATAACAGACGACATAACCATCCGGATCTCTCCACTAATTTCTTGTTCTCAGCACGGTTTTCGTAAAGGGAAATCTACAATAACTAACTTGCTTGAATTTGTATCACATGTAGTATCAGCTGGCTTTAGGGAGAATAAGAATACTGATGTTATATGCACAGATTTCAGTAAAGCTTTTGATAAAATAAACCATTCAATTCTTTTGAATAAACTTGATCTTCTTGTTTTTCAACCAATATTTCTAAAATGGTTTGCTTCTTATCTTAGCAATAGAATTCAACAAGTCTTATTTAACGATACTTTTTCTGACATAATCAATGTTCCTTCAGGCGTTCCACAAGGTAGCCATCTTGGTCCAATTCTGTTCTTGTTATTTATTAATGATATATCATCTGTTGTTAAGTTTTCAAAAGTCTTATTATATGTTGACGATGTAAAACTTTTTAAAACGTATACTTCAAACAACGAAAGATGCCAGTTGCAAACAGACTTAAACAACCTAGTTTCTTGGTGTGATAGAAATGACATGCCATTGAACCTTAAAAAATGTAAAACAATGTGCTTTTCACGTAGATCTGTAGACCCAACTTCATACACAATACAAAACTTTAGGTTGGAGCAAGTATGCAGATTTGTTGATCTGGGAGTAACTATGGACCCCAAACTCAATTTTAATCTTCACGTATCTTCCACGGTTTTTAAAGCTAAAGGCGCTCTTAGTTTTTTTAAACGTTGCTCTAAAGAATTTAAAGATCCGCTTACCACAAAAATTCTTTTTACATCTCTGGTGAGGCCTATATTAGAGTATGTTTCTGTGGTATGGAACCCTAGTTACCAAGTCCATTCGGATAAGTTAGAGTCCGTTCAAAAACAGTTCTTACTTTTTGCCTTAAGGGGTTATATACAGTTAGGAGGTCGAAAAAAAGGCATTTTTCAAGAACTTTTTCTAAGCAAACTATTTGGTTTATTGATTTGAAACTTGGCAGGTATATTATGACAACCTTAAACTATATTCACATGTTTTTTTTTGCCAAAAATAATTATCGGGAACGTTGATATTGCCAATTTTGCAGAGGTCCGCAAAAAAAAGGCCTCTTGCGGTGAGCACGATATCTCTGGACTGGATCATCTAAAAAGCAAAAACCAGATAAATTTCATTAATATAAGAAATAATCTAGTGATTGATCGAAGGAATTAGCAAAAAAAATTTTTTTGAAAAAATGGCGTCTACTCAAAGCAAAAGGTTCGATTTTCGACCAAAATTCGTGTCTTTAATTGTTTCTAAAAATAAGAAATTTTCATCGGATGGGGAAATCCTTCGATTAAGTACTAAAAAATATAGTTAAGAAGCTTATGTAAAAATTTCAGACCGATCGGTTCAGCCGTTTCTGAGAAATCTTGCTCACCGACTTTGAAAACACCGTTTCGAGAAAAACGAGTTTAAAGTTTTGAAAGCACTTTACTTGTAGTCGGCGCGCCTTCACTAATGTGTCTATAACTTCGAAAATATTCGTCGGATCGACTTAAAATTTTGTATGTGTATAGGTAGGTAGGTATATATTAAGAAAACGTAAAAACAAAAAAATCGATTTTTTGAAAATCCTAACTGTATATAACCCCTTAAATCATTTGCATTGGGATTCCAGTTTAAATCTTCCCCCTTACGCTAACCGTTTAAAACTTATAAATCTCCCGACACTCGCTAGTCGTAGGGAGATGCTTGGTATAATATTTCTTGTAAAACTCATGAATGCGTCAGTCTGTAGGCCATCTCTCTTATCTGATATTAATTTTAACGTCCCCGCTCGCTCTACCAGGCAGTTAAGACCCTTACTTTTAAAATTTTCTTGAACAAATTTTGAGTTAAACGAACCATTCCGCTGTATATGTCATGATTTCAATTTTCATTCCAGCACATTTGATTTAACAGACTCACTTTTTACAATTAAAAAAATTATTTTATCTACACTTAACAAGTAAAATTATAAACTTTACTTTAATTCTTAATTTTGGCTGTTGAAATTTTTGTTACTGTAGCTGAGCAGCTTAAGATCGCAACGCTTAAAACTCTCTTGCCTTTTATGACTCGGCTAATTCCGCTCGTTCGCGGATTGCGCCCCTCGCGTCCCTCGCGTCGGTTGGGCGGGAGGAGGGTAACCGTTGGGTATTATTATTATTATTATTAAAATGGTTAAATTTTTCTATATTTGGGATATTAGGATCATTATGAACCGAGCTCTCGTACAAACTCATAAAATTTTTGAATTCTGAATATTCACCCTTGAATCGGCAAATTCATTTTAGGGAGCCTTGAGCTGTGAGAGTGAAGTTTTATTTTTTGCTAAAATGGACTTGATTATTGACTTCGTTTCAACGATTATGTCCTCTAACTCCCCTCGGGCCATGTCGACTTCATCAATTTCTTAAATCTTTCATTGGCATTTCATTAATTTTTCACTATGTGAATTTAATATATCTAGACGACATTCCAATTCGATTGGATCTAAAGACATACATAGTCTTTTCGAGAAGGCCCGTTTTAATGCGCAAAATACTACTTTTCGCAACCGTTCTTTGACGTCTTAACGACTTTAAGTCCGTCAGCTCCTTACATGGAAAGAGGTTGGCGATAGTTGGCTTTGGCTTGCTCATTTTTGCTTGTTTAAATTAAAATTTCGAAAAAAATACTATTGGCAACAGATACATATGTACATATGTATATTAAGAATCGACAACGAAAAGCCAAACCAATAAGGTATGCGAAATGAACAATAGCAATAAAGGTTGGCAACAAATACATACATTTGGAATCGGTTACGAAAACGAGAAAAAATAATATAGATTCTAGCACACATGCATATATGGCTGTATATATTTTTATATATTTACTAGCTGACCCCGCAGCAGTTTTCCTGCGTGAAATTATTTGCTTTGAAATGAAAGAAAGTTGAATTTGTCATTTTTTTTTTTTCAATGTAACGCATTTTTTGTTTCTGTTCCGGTGCGCAAATGTACAGAGAAAGTTTTCCAACTCGTGAGCACGCCACGTATGAAAAACATAGCAGTTCCAAATTTATGCCATACATTTCTACCGACTATCCTTGTGTCCTGATGATTGTCATCCCAAATTCAATTTTTACTGGAAACGGAATCGGTTTGAACTGAAATAGCAAATGGATAGAACTCAAATGATTTCGAAGATTCCCCCTTGTATTCAATAGGTGCGTCACAATCAATCGACACAATCAATCGACAGATCCAACTTTGAGACGCAAATGATGCAGTGGCATACCAAGCCTCTGCAAAGAATTTAGAAATTCCACTGGATAATTCACAGCGTCGTCTTCATTGTCAAGACGATCGATCGATTTGTATGACCGCAAGTCTCCTGGAATTTTACTTTGAATCTTCTAGTTTAAGTCATCAACATCGGTATTTTTGGCAGCTATCATTGCACGTGCACTTAAGGTATCGTAGTTACGATAATTTGGCCAATGTTCGGATAAACATTCGTGATGAGTTCATCTTTCGTGAATCGATAAACGGCAGATGGAATTTATATCGAACCACCGGAAGTATCAATCGGAATTGATCCAATTCCAATCTTTAGCGAAGACGATGTAAAATACATATCTTCGGCAATGTCATTTTTGTTCGTATCCCTTAATAGACGTGGATTTGTAGGCTGATATGTCGAAATGATTACTATTCTGTATTCCCTGGGGTTGAAATACACTCTTTGACCATTCTCAAAATTAACTGCGATACGCACAACAGTCGGAAAACGTTCATGAATTGCAAAAGTAAATATCTTACAATGCACTTTATTGCAGTTCACTTATCGATCGTAACGTTCAAGACCAATAACCGCCATGTTGCTTCCTTTGGTGACGTACTTACAAATGTATTTTATCGATTTCACCAAACTGCAACACAAAACATTGATATGAGTTTTGAATGTGAATAAGACAATAATGGTAAATATGGAGTACGATCCAGGTGTTGTCGATATTCACTCTTCTAAATTGAATGCTCAATGTTCTGCCATTGTCGTCTGGTGAGCGACGCCGATCCATCCATGGATATCCATCATTTCCAGTTTGTGTTTCCAGAAGAAAAGCACATGGTTAGTGTTTCGTGCATTTATTGTCAGACATGCAAACCGAAGTGGAATTGTGGTGTCCGCAAGGTCCATGAACCTTATTGGTTTTCATTACTTCGTATAATGCTGGATCTTTCTTTGCATCAGGATTTTCCGCATGATTGAATGATTTCATCAATTTGATCCGGTGTAACCACCATCCAAAGAAGAATGTGTGTAAACCTCTCTTTTGCCACACAACAGAGTACATCTAGCATCTAACAGCACCATATATGCGTTGCTTCAAGATAAAGTCCATCGAAGCTGTTGCTTGAAAAGTCTTGCTGTGACATCGGGACGATCGCTTGCTGTTTGACCGCGATCCATAATACCGCACGTACGTAATCGCATTCTGGGAGTACTCAGTTGATGCCAAAAAGAACGCCAACCGATATTAGCGCGACCTCTTCGTGGCATCGTGCAACACACATAACATTTTCACTGAAACATTTTCAAAAATTTTTGAAGCAAACGAAAAATTTGAACAATTGAAATAGTTGAAAACAAAACAAAAAAATTGGAAAAAAATTGTATGGAAAAAATTAACTTTTGGAATTGTCCGATTTTGCGACTTTTCCTCACGAAAAGCACACAGGTTTTTTATTTCTAAATCTTGCCCGATCACAGAACATTCTCTGAAAATTTCATCCGGATTGGTTCAGTCGTTCTCTTAGCGTTACTAATAAACACACATTCATTCGTTTGTATGGAAAAAAGAAAAGGGCTGTTTTTAGGGGGTTTCCGGCAATTATTCGATTTTTTTTTGCCGTAGAAACCATCTTTCAACCTCAACGAACATATAGAAAAAAGAATTGGCCAAATTGGTCCGTTTTTGAGTTATGCGCTTACCAATACATTTTTTTTTCCTTTTATTTAGAAACTTCTTTATCTTTTATGTTTATTTATTTCTTTATTTTTTTTTGTATGTGGGTACCACTGCACTACACGTTCACTATGTATATAAGTTATATACATACATACGATTGGCACTGTAAGTAAAAATTAATTAAATCCACGCACTTAGTCCCTGCTCGGGCGCCATGAAAATTTCTCAAGCTTTTTTGAGAACCGAAAAGTTACTTGGGAATGCGCGAATTAATTTAATAGCGGGACTCTGTCTCCAGTTTCTAGTCTCTATTTGAGACATTTTGAGGTAAAGTCTCAATTGGAGACTAGTTACAATTCACTAAACAGTCTCTAGCGATAGTCTCAAAATATTGGCTAAAATTTGAGACCTCATAGTTAGCAGGTCACAAAACTAAAACGAACTCTTGACTGCCATTTTGAATATACTGAATAGAGATACATAGATATTAATCGATTGTCTTTTTTTTATATTTTGTAAGCAACTCAAACACGAAAAGGTTAAAAATAAATAAATTTTACATAAATTTCGTAAATATTATGAAACAAATTCAACATATATTTTTATTTTTATTGATAATTATGTTTTTTGACTATGTTATAGCAAATTTAATATTTGTTATCGACATACATATTTATTTTCATTCAAGTGTAAAAACATCTCTGAATAATGAAATGTAATAGATTTTGTGACTGTCACTTACAGAATAGCAAAATCGTCTCAAGTCTCAAAAATTGTCTCTAACTTAAAGTCTCAAATTTAGAGACTTGAGACTGTATCACAGTACAGAATCGCACGGTAAATCCTATTTGGCTGTCAATAAAATAAAATACTTACCTCAACATTGTACTAGCTTATGTTAAGATAAGGTAAGTAAAAGGTTAGTATTATGACGTATTACGGTAAGTACTTTATATATATAATAGATTTTCCTAATTTAATTTTTCATAATTCAATATTTTACAATTCATTTTACTATTCTTGTTTTCGGTAGGTATAAATATGTCGCTTGACGCAACAACTATATAAATATTTTGCTAACAATTGTTTGTTGAAAATTTTGTGAAGCACAATTATGCTATATAAGAGTTAAGAATCTAGTGGGAATTCAGCAATTTTCCAAAGTTCGTTTGATTGACAAGATGAAATTCTTTACTGTATTATTCCTGATTGCTTTCCTGGTCGTTCTAGTTAATGGTATATTGCACTAAATATAGATTTCTGAACCTTCTCATTATTTTAATATAAATTATTCTTAGGCCAACGGGCATCTGGACGTCAAGGACCTGGTGGAAGACGAGTAGGAGGTCCTGGAGGATTTGGTGGCGCTGGAGCGCGCCCTTGCCAACCACGACCACAGCCATCATCTTCATCTGTTGCTCCTGAATCTTCATCTGTTGAAGCTGAATCTTCCTCTGTTGCACCTGAGTCTTCATCTGTATCTGTATAAAGTTTTGTTGACAGCGTGAATTGTTATAAACAAAACTAATGCAGATTACTTAGATTAAATTAAATTAAAACTAAACTGAAAACTAAATACATAATTAATATACATAAGAAAAATTTATTGAATTCTCAACTAAAACCCTGACAGTAAGCAAAATTCTTTCTCCATTATGTATATAACTTTGCCAAAGGATTAGGCCGGGACAAAAAAAAATGTCGATGAAATGATTTTTCATCTTAAATTTTTCATCCTACTTCAAAATCATCTAGTTGCGGTCATCTTCTTGAACCCTAAGATACATAAAAGATCCATCACATATAAAATTTCATTTATCTCCGGTTGGAGCGTAGGTCCAAGACGTAAAAGCGATGAAGTCGTTCCGGTTTGTTTCTAATTGCGATAGGCTATTCTAGGTGGTATGAGAGACTTTGAATCGCCAAGTATTTTTCGGAGATCCGCAATTTTTCTACCCTTGTGGATTTCAATGAAGAGCAGTTCTGCAACCGTTTTCGATATTTTTGTGCAGCGTACATATTAGGGTGATTCAAAAAAATTTTTTTTTTTTTCGATTGGTACTCGGAAAAATAAGTTCCTAGACACCTCTAAGAAAGCCTCTCCAAATGTGAGTTTTTAATTGTAACGGGAAGGTACTCCTACATACAGTTTTCTATTTTTTCTTATTATCAGATAGAAAAATTTATATCTCGCTCCCAACTACTTGAAAAAATATCTTGTTCCTTAGATTTTGTAGGAAATTGAATGCTCTAAAAAAAGATCTCCGTGTTTTTAGGAACCTTTACCAGTACGAGGTGTGTTCAAAAAGTATCGCGAATTTTGAATTTTCGCGGGTTCGTATATTCGAATTTCGAATTTACTTATGCCGACAAGCTGGGCCATTTTGAATGTTCATTTAATTGTTGACAGCTGCTTTGCTTGCACGTGTTTTGGATCGTCTTCGATTTTTACCTATCAAAAAAATTGCACCACGATAACGCCCTTGCTCACACATCGTTGCTTGTGCGCGACTTTTTGGCCAAAAACAACACACTAATGATGCCGCAGCCACCGTATTCCCCAGATCTGGCCCCCTGTGACTTTTTCTTGTTCCCTAAACTGAAGAGGCCCATGAAAGGACGACGTTACGCTTCTCTTGACGAGATAAAGACGGCATCGAAGGAGGAGCTAAAGAAGATAAAAAAAAAATGATTTTTTGAAGTGTTTCGAAGATTGGAAAAACCGTTGGCACAAGTGTATAATATCTCATGGGGATTACTTTGAAGGGCACAAAATAGATATTCATGAATAAATAAATAATTTTTGAAAAAACACAAAATTTGCGATACTTTTTGAACACACCTCGTATATGTAACTTATTTTACTACTTCACTGAAGAACAAGTTCTGCTAAGAAAACAAACAGTATTAACACAAGTGTTCTTTCTTATTCACATCCTTATTTGACGTCCGTAAAACACATTTTTTTTTTATTTAAAGATGACCAAGAGAGAGTCTATAGTCCTATGTCCCTATATATCGAAGGAGCCTTTGTTGTGTCACACTTTTTAAATACGCTGGAAAGAAAATTTTTTGACAGGTTGTGTTGATAGTATGAGAAGAAAATGTGTAATAACTCAACCGGATTCGAAGGAAACCACTTCACTTCGAAAGCTTTTCCGTTCTTTTCTTCCGAAAAACAGTCTTTGGCCAGTGTATATCCGTTTAATGCTCGGAGCTTTTTTTTATTCTTACAAGACTTTTGATTAATTCATGATTTTCCGAGTAGCGCTTCGGCGGGCGAAGTTTAGATCACAAGTCAAATCTACAGGCAGTCGAATGATGTCGTTGTCGTTGAAAATAATGAAGAAATTCGCTTTATTTTGAAATTTTTGTATAAAAAAATTTGTGAAGTTCACGGAGACGATGCTGTATCATTTCGTGTAGCACAACAATGGTTCACTCGCTTCCATTCCGGAAGTTTCGAAATTTCGATTTACTCTGATGAAAGTTATACACTGATTGAATCATGTCCCTAGCCGAAAAATGGCAAAAATTGGTCGACCAAAATGGTACATATTTGTTTATTTATTTATTAGTATAAATATAAAAAAATTAAGTTGAAGTTTGATTACAAATACGAAAAGACGTTTTCGACTACCCAATATTTACTCTTATTATTACGTATGCAAGTACATCAAATATTTTCGGTAAGTTTCTTAGAATGTATTTATTTTATATTTATATAGTTTTATCTGGAATTGTTTTCACAGTTGTTTAAATTTAGAAATTTTTATTAAGAAATAAATACATGTAATTGTTTGTTGAGCTTTCGTCGGAGCGCAATTATGCTATATAAAACTAAGGAAACCATTGAGAAATTAGCAGTTTAGCAAAGTTCATTTGATTGAGAAGATGAAATTCTTTACAATATTATTCTTTATCGCTTTCGCGGTCGTCCTAGTTAATGGTATGTTGTACTAGATGAAGGTTGTTTTGTTCTTTTAAGTTTTTAATTTAAAAAATTTCCAGGTCAACGAGGATCTGGACGACGAGGACCTGGTGGACTAGTTGGAAGACTCCTTGGAGGCCCTAGAAGACTTGGGGCGCGCCCACTAATTGGTGCTGGTGCGCTCCTAGGCAGACCTCAGGGTCCTCGCCCTTGCCAACCATCATCTTCATCTGTTGCACCTGAATCTTCATCTGCTGCATCTGAAGTTTCTTCTGTTGCACCTGAAGAATCATCTGTTGCACCTGAATCTTCATCTGTGGCACCTGAATCTTCATCTGTAGCACCTGAATCTTCATCTGTCGCAGCTTAAACTGTTGCATAAAGTTTCATTGGGATCATCAATCTTTATAGACCAAAATTGCTGTTTTTTAAGTGCCAAATAAATTAGAAATGAAGGAGTTTGAATAAAAACATTTTTTTTATCCGTTTAGCAAACTGCAAGAATCAAAACCCTGGAAATTTCGTCAGATGCTGGCAAAAATTTATATTAGACAGATAAGGAGTGTTATCGAAAATTTTATACTTTTGCAACTTGGAAGAATCAAAATCCAATATATATGATATGGAAACGGCAACCAGAGGATCGAAGTTCTTTATATCCTCGATAAGAGGTTTAAACCAAGGTATAGACCAATTCCATTTTAATTCAGCGCTAAGCCACAAAAATTTTAAGAAAACTTGTACTTATACAATGCTTAGGTACATTTAGGAAGGTATTTTCGATTTCGTATAACTCACACACTGGCCGACATATGTATTCGGATCGGCGATTTACTAGGAAAAAGAAAACCATTAGATGTGGTGTATGGGAATTGGGGGTAATTTTGGCGCGATATTATTTGTTATTGGCAGTACCACATACAATTAACAAGCCACAGTCCAAATACATGCTCCTGGGATTTCCATAAAGTAAAGGAGTAAAGACAGCCATATGTTTGAAAGTTCTTATATTAGTTATATGGGAACCTGGCCAAGTTTTCATATCAACAAAGATACATTGTTATGAGTAAAACACGCTCTCTCATTTCCATTAAGATAACTTACATGTTGGCTGCTATATGCGATATAAAGTCACCCGGAAGTTCGAAAATCTTTGCATTAGGTCCGTGGGGGCTAAGGAAAGTATTGACCCGATTCAACTCATTTTGGAGATATTTCCGCAATTGAAACTTTGATCCATATTTTCGGTATATGGGTGCTTGGTCCGATTTGAACAATATTGACTAAAAAAAGTGGCCACTTTATTTTATGTCTTAATGTTAATTAAGGCACTTTATATTTTTTCGTTTCCTTAGCTCGTTCGAGCATTACGACATGTAACTGGCGAATGACATGCGTGGTGTTTTGCTCCAAGCTCTGAATCGAAGCGCGGTTGGCCAAATAGATTTTAGACTTTATATATCCCCACAGGAAAAAGTCTGCCGGTGTGATATTACACGATCTTGGTGGCCAATTGACTGCCCAAAACGTGAAATTAACGGCTCATAAAAGTGTTCCCTCAATAAATCCATTGATTGATGCGATGTGTGGGAAGTTGCGCCTTCTTGTTGAAACTAAATGTCGTCGAGATCGCGAGCTTCAATTTTAGGCATCAAACACTCACTTCAGGTTCCTCTTCGTCTCAAATACAGCAATTCTGCTTTTTTACTTACCAATAAAGTCTGAAATTTTGGAGCGAAGTTTTGTTCATCGATGTGGCATGATGAACAAAAGTTCGCTCGAAAATTTCCGATCTTCTTGGAACTTTTCAAGAGCCAATAGAGCGAAGCGATATCGCTTGGGACGCTATATTTTGTACACTTTCAACCTAAGATCTTGACGTAAACTGCGCCAAGTCGTTCCATACGTCAGTGCGAGTTGCTGCGAACGGCGCCAAATCGACTCTCCACGGACGATGCGCGCAAAACAAATTCTTTACAGAACTCGTAATAAGTTGAACGATTTGTAAACGTTGTTTTGACGTAAGTCTTTTCAAGTAACATGGCAGCTCTACACGACTCACGCATGATCTGTCAAAAAAGGGGTAATGAAAAAAGTACCTCAACTTGGATCACTCTTTATACACCAATATCTATGTATATTAAATATTTTTAGGTGATACAAACAACCGTTAGGTTAACAACATTATTATACTTTGTAGCAACTTGTTGAAAGAGTACATACGAGTATATAAACTAAAAAGCACGCTTCTAAAAAGTGAAAAATAATTACTTCTATAATCTTATTTCGCTGAAAAAAGCGTGAATGGCTTTGTGCCATATTTTCCACAAATCGAGCAACCCACGCTTTCAACAAGGGAACCAATCGCTTATTATTGTTGTCAAGTTATATTAGTAATTATTTTTCATTTTTATTTTCATGTGCTTTAAAAACGTGTTTTTAATTATATTTTTTTAGCTACATTATAATTTCGTACTAAAATATAATTTCAATGTAATTGTTTGTTGAATTTTCAGTGATAAGAAATTATGCTATATAAGACTAAAGAAACCACTAGGATATCAGCAGTTTAGCAAAGTTCATTTGATTGAGAAGATGAAATTCTTTACGGCATTATTCCTTATCGCTTTCCTGGTTGTCCTAGTTAATGGTATGTTGCACTAAATCAAGGTTCCGTTGTTTTTTTAAGTTTTTAATATAAAAAATTTCCAGGTCAACGAGGACCTGGTGGTCCTGGAGGATCGGGCGGTCCTGGAAGAGTTGGTGGACCTCCACCAATTGGTGGTCCTGGAGGACGACCTGGCGGACCTCGTGGTCCCCCTCCACCACCATCTTCATCTGCTGCACCCGAATCTTCATCTGCTGCACCTGAATCTTCTTCTGCTGCACCTGAATCTTAATCTGATGCAGCTTCGACTGTGGCCAATTAAATGGGAACTGAAATAGTTGCAATAAAACATGTTATTTTATTCGATTAAGGAAAATTCAGTCAGTTTTTAACCAAAACAATAGAAAACACTCTTCCTCTGTTCTGTACCTAACCTTGCAAAAATAAAAATCACGATAAAAAGTGAACGACTTGGATTTTTATTTTAAACTAGGGGACCCGTCCACGTTTCACTGTGACTGATACACGGATAATACTAATACTACCATCTATATGATTTGTTGGATTATAACTATTAGTTAATGAGATACAGTATTTTTGTGAAGCAACTTGTGTTAGTTTCCAAAAAAATGGATCATAAGGCATCGTGTGTTAATAAAGCATTTGGCTTTTTGGGGAAAATGCTGTTGAATTTGGGTTCAGGGAAATCCACCGTTGAAAAGATATTTGCTAAATGAGGCAAGTAGGTGTCTCGCAAGTTCATAATCCAACAAAAACAACGAATAACTGATTCTGAGAAGTGTTTAAGTGCTCTCTAATCGGATTAAAGGCGAATTTTTGCGGCGGTGATGGAAACATAGCTCCATCATTTCCAATTGGAGTCAAATCGACAGTCATTCTAGTGGACTGCACATGATGAACCGGTTCTCAGGCGTGGAAAGACGAAAAAGACGGTTGGAAAGGTTATGACATCAGTGTTTTGGGATACACGTGGTTTAATACATACTCAACGACTTATTACTGAGCCAGTTATAATCTATTTCATCGCGTATTTAACGGGTGATTTTTTTGAGGTTAGGATTTTCATGCATTAGTATTTGACAGATCACGTGGGATTTCAGACATGGTGTCAAAGAGAAAGATGCTCAGTATGCTTTGACATTTCATCATGAATAGACTTACTAACGAGCAACGCTTGCAAATCATTGAATTTTATTACCAAAATCAGTGTTCGGTTCGAAATGTGAAAATCCGCTTTTTTATCGACAAATTTTGTTCAGCGATGAGGCTCATTTCTGGTTGAATGGCTACGTAAATAAGCAAAATTGCCGCATTTGGGGTGAAGAGCAACCAGAAGCCGTTCAAGAAACTGCCCATGCATCCCGAAAAATGCACTGTTTGGTGTGGTTTGTACGCTGGTGGAATCATTGGACCGTATTTTTTCAAAGATGCTGTTGGACGCAACGTTACGGTGAATGGCGATCGCTATCGTTCGATGCTAACAAACTTTTTGTTGCCAAAAATAGAAGAACTGAACTTGGTTGACATGTGGTTTCAACAAGATGGCGCTACATGCCACACAGCTCGCGATTCTATGGCCATTTTGAGGGAAAACTTCGGACAACAATTCATCTCAAGAAATGGACCCGTAAGTTGGCCACCAAGATCATGCGATTTAACGCCTTTAGACTATTTTTTGTGGGGCTACGTCAAGTCTAAAGTCTACAGAAATAAGCCAGCAACTATTCCAGCTTTGTAAGACAACATTTCCGAAGAAATTCGGGCTATTCCGGCCGAAATGCTCGAAAAAGTTGCCCAAAATTGGACTTTCCGAATGAACCACCTAAGACGCAGCCGCGGTCAACATTTAAATGAAATTATCTTCAAAAAGTAAATGTCATGAACCAATCTAACGTTTCAAATAAAGAACCGATGAGATTTTGCAAATTTTATGCGTTTTTTTTTAAAAAAAAGTTATCAAGCTCTTAAAAAATCACCCTATAGTTGCAGTTCTTTCCTTCTATTCCAAATACTTAACAATTGTATTATTTTTGAGGAAGAATCTGTTTAAAATTGTACGCATATATTCAATTAATTCCTACAAATATGAATTTTGAACAAATGCTTATGATTTAAAATATAACTTTGTATTTATGAGTTGTATTAAACTTTGACATAAAGAGATAAATGTATCCTATGTCCTTACCCTGGTACTAAGCTACCTCCCCATCAATTTTCAGCCAAATTAGTTCAGCCGGTCTTGAGTTATAAGTGGTGTAACTAACACAACATTCTTTTATGTATATATATAGATATATAGATATAGATTTAGGTGTCTACTTCAAAATAATCTAGTTTTGATAATACTTAGCCTGATTCCGTGTGTCCTTGGTGTGACCGAATTCGTACTTGTTCACATTTAACCACTGCATTTACAGCTTCAAAATCCGTAAAAATCGGTGCATTTATTATCATCCCGTAGATACAAAAAACTGAACAATATCAGGAACTACAAAAACACTTCGTAAAATCAGGTTGTCATTGATTTGGTAGCTTTAGATTCTACGATTTGAATCAGAACACTATCATGCTAATTAAATTTTCAGAAGCGAAACAAAATCTTATTATTAAAATATTCGATATTTTCAAAAAAGTTTCATTCTCAAGTCTTCTAATAAATTATCCAACCAAAAGGACCGTCATATCGAAAGCTAGGCTTAATGCTATGTAGGCTATAAATATGCAACGAGCTATGGACTTGATTATGGGAGTGCTCTTAGTATTAAAAAGTTTCCTCACCTAACGGTTGCTTGTATGATCTATATCTAATCGAAAAAGATATTGATTTATATACATATGTATATAAATGATCAGAATGACGAGACAAATTGTATCAACCCAACATGGTAATGGCGAACCTCGCTGGCATCTTCTCAATTAAAAATTACTAAAAAGGCGATAATTCACTAAGTAACTACGGCATATTTTCTCATATAATAAAGGGTGATTTTTTAAGAGCTTGATAACTTTAAAAAAAAAAAAAACGCATAAAATAAACGCATAATAAAATTCAATGATTTGCAAGCGTTGCTCGTTAGTAAGTCTATTCATGATGAAATGTCAAAGCATACTGAGCATCTTTCTCTTTGACACCATGTCTGAAATCCCACGTGATCTGTCAAATACTAATGCATGAAAATCCTAACCTCAAAAAAATCACCCGTTATAACATCGTTCGAAAAGCTTCATAGGAATCCGAGTTTAGTGCCTAACATTATTGTTAAAATGATACAAATATCAATAACTTATACGAAGACTTATTAGCTTGTATCACATAGGATATTTAGTCTGCGACATGATAATGTCTTGACGTTAGCATAATGAAGGGGAATTTTAACTAGAGATTTCAGTCCAACAAATGAGACAGCTTATCACACTGTAACCACACAGTTTTGACGTAAGCATAGCAAGTAAAAAACTAAGTTCCATGAAGATATTAAAGATACTTATTTCAAATAAATATGTGCTCGTTTATAATAAGAATACAGTCCTTCTTTATCTCAGAGCTGGAGACTAATGACGAATAATATCCTTACAATAAGGTCACATCTCTTCACGAAGTGAGGAAAATTATGAAGAGTAATTAAAGGATATGAGCTTATGATTCCAAGTGTTGCCACCAATTATATTAGGCAAATAGATAAATGTAGTCCAAAGATATTTACTTTACAAACAACATTGCTTTTTCACTGTTCCTCTGAGAAACAAAAAAGCGGGCACAACAATTTAGCAAAATATACTCATAAATGTTTTTGTCCACAAAATCGCAAAACATTTTCTAAAAACAATAATATTTATTTTAATTTTGTTTAGAAAACTAACAATATTTACTCAAGAAAAAGTACGTAGACGGCGAAGTACATCATTCGCAACACACGTTTGGCTAACGGCGGTATAATATTTATTATTTAATGCAGTAGTTTTTGATTACGTTAAATTTATATTTACATACGTAGTTACACCAGGCATTGTTTTTACAGGTGGTTAAGTGTTAGATATTTACACACATACATACATACAAACAAAATCTAATTGTTTTTTGAAAATTTGCTGAAACGCTATATAAGGCTTAAGGAACCACTTGGAAGTCAGCAATTTGACAAAGTTCATTCAATTGATAAGATGAAATTCTTCACGGTATTATTCTTCATCGCTTTCGCGGTCATCCTAGTTAATGGTATGTTGTACTAGATGAAGGTTGCTGTGTGCTTTCAAATTTTAAAATTAAAAAAATTCCAGGACAACGAGGATTTGGACGACGTGGACCTGGTGGTCCTGGTGGACGAGGTGGAAGAGGCGTAGGCGGTCCTGGAGGATTTGGCGGTCTTGGAGGATTTGGCGGATTTGGCGGATTTGGCGGTCCGGGAAGATTTGGCGGACGTCCACCATTTGGTGGTGCTGGAGAACGCCCAGGCAAACCTCATGGTCCTCATGGTCCTCGCCCATGCCAACCATGGCCTCAACCATCATCTTCATCTGTTGCACCGGAATCCTCATCTGTTGCAGCTGAATCTTCATCTGTTGCACCAGAATCTTCATCTGTTGCAGCTGAATCTTCATCTGTTGCACCTGAATCTTCATCTGCTGCTCCTGAATCTTCGTCTTTGGCACCTGAATCCTCATCTGTTGCAGCTGAATCTTCATCTGTTGCAGCTGAATCCTCATCTGTTGCAGCTGAATCTTCATCTGTTGCACCAGAATCTTCATCTGCTGCTCCTGAATCTTCATCTGTCTCTGCATAGAGTTCTGTTGATAGCGTCAGTCTTTATCAATAAAAGTTATTTTATCTTAATGTCAATTAAATTAAAACTGAACTGAAAATTTTAAATATATTTCTTTATCCGCTTAAGAAAAATGTATTCAATTCTTACCTTAAACTCTGGCAGTAGACACAATTTTTTCTCCGTTTTGTATCTAACCTTGACAGTAAATGAGGAAAGAACAAGTAAGGAAGGGCTAAGTTCGGGTGTCACCGAACCTTTTATACTCTCGCACGATAAAGTGATAATCGAGATTTCATTAGCCGTCGTTTACATATTTTTTTATTTTGCTGTAAAATTAATTAGAATCAAATTCTGAGAGATTTACCGATATTTTCGGTGAAAAATTAGGTTAGGTTAGGTTGGGCACTGAGTTCTTCGTGTTCGATATCAGGGACCTTGAAAAATTATAGTCCGATCACAACAATTTTTCCACAAGGGATACCTCAGCTCACATACCGTATTTGAGTAAAGTTTTATTCCGCTATGATCATTGGTTTCTAATGTATATATTATACAGAGAAGGCATCAGATGGAATTTAAAATAGCGTTATATTGGAAGAAGGCGTGGTTGTGAACCGATTTCGCCCATATTTCGTACATGTCATCAGGGTGTTAGGAAAATATTATACACCGAATTTCATTGAAATCGGTCGAGTAGTTCCTGAGTTATGGTTTTTGGTCCATAAGTGGGCGACGCCACGCCAATTTTTTTCCTTTTAAAAAAAGCCTGGGTGTAGCTTCCTTCTGCCTTTTTTTTCATAAAATTTTGTGTTGCTGACGTTTTTTGTTAGTCGGTTAACGCACTTTTAGTGATTTTCAACATAACCTTTGTATGGGAGGTGGGCGTGGTTATTATCCGATTTCTTCCATTTTTGAACTGTATATGGAAATGCCTGAAGGAAACGGCTCTATAGAGTTTGGTTGACATAGCTATAGTAGTTTCCGAGATATATACAAAAAACTTAGTAGGGGGCGGGGCCACGCCCACTTTTCCAAAAAAAATACTTCAAAATATGCTCCTCCCTAATGCGATCGTTTGTGCCAAATTTCACTTTAATATCTCCATTTATGGCTTAGTTATGACACTTTATAGGTTTTCGGTTTCCGCCATTTTGTGGGCGTGGCAGTGGACCGATTTTGCCCATCTTCGAACTTGACCTTCTTATGGAACCAAGAAATACGTGTACCAAGTTTCATCATGATATCTCAATTTTTACTCAAGTTACAGCTTGCACAGACGGACGGACGGACGGACGGACAGACAGACATCCGGATTTCACCTCTACTCGTCACCCTGATCACTTTGGTATATATAACCCTATATCTGACTCTTTTAGTTTTAGGACTTACAAACAACCGATATGAGAACAAAACTATAATACTATCTTTAGCAACTTTGTTGCGAGAGTATAAAAATTAGAGATTAGAAAATATTGTCGTACTGTAGGAAATAACCCATGTGGTAATTTAGTAGACAAACACCTTCCTAAAGGCTGGCTTTTCTCTGTGCTCTTTGGTGTGGTGTGTTGTGTGGACGAATGCGTCTTTGGTGGTTCAGACGCTACAATTCCTGTGGCGAAATCGTGTGTAACAAAAACACTTCGTGAACTACGGTTTTCATGATTTTGGTATCGTTAGACTCTATAATTTCTATCAGTACTCGTACACTAAAGCTTCTATTACGGGTTCGTGTAAGGCTAATAAAAATTTCAGAAGTAAAACGAAATCTTATATTATCCAATCAAAAGAATGTACAAAGCTAAGCTTAATATTACGTAGCCTATAAATATGCAACAAAGTATGGACTGAATTAATGTAGTGCGACTCGTATTAAGTAGTGGGTTTCATGCTCTCATAACATACGGAAACCGAGTATTGTAGTTTTGTTCACCTCCGGGTGACAGTCCCTCTATTTGTATCTTTTGGTAGATTATTTGTTAAAGCTTTAATATTGCTATAGTATAGTCGTTTAATTGTTGTGTTCAAACCACTTGATCCCCGCAATGAAACTACTTATCTTCGTTTTCTTTTTGTAGATAGACATTCATTTGGTACCTAATGGATTCTAAGAATTCTACGTCGGGATCGTGATATAGCCAATGCTCCGTTATGGAATTTTAAATCTATATGTATATACTTTTCCTGGAGCCTTTCAATGAGTTTTTAGTTCTTGTCTTGTCATATTTTGGCCATATTACTACGTTATCTTGCCTTTGGTTACATTGAAAAATGTTCCTATGACCGGTTTCCGGTATGACAAGTAGAGTTAGCCTACCAGTGAGCTTGCGACAAGGCTAGTAATATTGACTGTCTATCTGTTTCCTCCTGCAGTTATTCAGCAAAACTCCACGGGCCTTCTCTATCACTATTGTTTCTGCTTGAATGATGCTAGCTTAGTTTGGCAAACGGATGGAGAGAGAGATATTCTTTGAGTATATTCCTGTCCCTACTCTGTAGTCCATTTTGGACTGTAGGTTTAGAGTGTGATAGTATTTTCTTTCCCCAACCTCTTCTCCATTTACGTCTAGAGGCTATTATCACCTGGAAATTACTATTTAAATCCATCATTAGGAGGATACAGTCCGATCTATTTAGGTTTATTTTATCTGGTTCCGGATAACGCTACGTCCATTACATCTCCTGTTCCAAATTTCCTATCTCCAGAAAATGTGGCTACACTCCGTATGAAAACGTCTATGGGTAGTTGTTGCAGGAGTATATCAAGCGCATTAGTCGGACATGATTCAATGGCGCCGGTAAGTCCTGCACAGGCTGTCCTCTGTATCTATTTTAAATTTGGAATATTATATTTTTTCTTTAATGCTGGCCACCAAACTAGTGTTCCATAAGTTAGAATTGGTCTAATGATAGCCGTATCTCGGGAACGGTTCGTCCTACGGCCATGATCACATATACCATTTCGGTAGCAAATGACGTGACAAATAACATTTTGCCATGAGATGCGTATTTCAGGCGCTAGGTAGACAATTTCACGATTTTAGGCGAATTTCCGAAATTTCAAGGCCGGAGTTGGGGTTGAAGATGCAATCCGATCTCAAAACAAAAGTTGCATTGGAATCAGGAAGTACTAAGGCAACTTTTCCGCACTATTAGAAATCACGAATCGAAAAAAGTCCGGAATCGACCCACCCTAGTATTCACCCACATGACTACACTGGTTTTTATTCCCCAGTTCCTACTGAGTATTCTCTTGCATATGTAATATACTAATTAATCACAATATTGATCTTCCAGCTCAGCTTGGTATCGTTAACGATCCCTAGATATTTTGTCCCGTAAGACCGAGAAATTGTAGTACCACCAATTGGGCGAATACGAAATTGAGGTATTTTGGTTTCATTAGTGCATAACAAACTCATCTGTCTTACTAGGGTTAACCCCTAGTCAGTTTTTTGCGGACCTTAGGTGTAACCTTCGTAAGGCTCCTGATACCGTTGTAGTTAGAGACACAATGATCGTGCAATCATATGATTCAGGTACTACTGGAACACTTCTAGTACCAGACATTATCCCGGAATTCTAAAGTAATGTTGTAATACTCGAAGTAATACTCGTAAGTGAGAGGAAGCCAAAGTTATCTTCATATTGGTACCGATCAATCTGATAATACCTCAACCGGTTGAAGGTGCATCACGCGTACGTCAAAGGGAAATCGATTGATACCACCCTTCATGAGGAGATAAGACAATCGCATGTTAAGAAAAACAGCGCATTTGATAACGCTACTACGTCCGCACTGAAATCAGCTACCGCTTCATTTGCTATTAAACCGAACCTGGTTAAGTCACATGCTAACTTGTCTATAGTTATATAGGTTAGGGAAGGTATAAAAATCGTTTATAAGATCAATTGTGATTCCCTGAGATTAGGTATCGTATCCCCTCATGCTTTGAGTTACCTTGATTAATAGGTAGAACTATTGTACTCTCGAGCTCTTTCAAATATCTCGAAGTCATCTCAGATAAAAAGGAAGCTGGAGAGATCATAGTAAGAACAGCAGTCATTGCCTCAAAGTGGGGTTAACGACCACGTATGGTCTATTAGCTCTATACAATTGTTAATCACCTCATATGGTGGCATTATCGAAAAAGTGTTGTAGTATTACGAGCGCAATGACAACCACGTTACTAAGGCTCTGAAGGTTATCCTCGATATCCGGCAAATACATCCACAAGTGAATTAAGAGGCAATCTTTTCGGCCAACTGCTCATGGTTTTAGGTCATTGGAGTCAGACCCGGCGTCATCACGGGTATGATATCATACTCGACCTTGTTAATGAACGCATGGTAAATTGATAATGTGATAATGAGTAAACCCAACGTTATTATTCCCCAATAGAGAACAATGGACCAATGATTCTGTGGTCGAGGATATCAGTCTACATATTCACCGACGGATAAAAGGGTGAAATAGAAACAGGAGCAGGCTTCTAGCAGAAGGTAGCTTGTGACATGTGACTTCAGTCTTTCAGACCGAAATTGTTGGCATAACAGAAGGTGCCAAATTAGCTCTAACAGAATGTACATGAATCTTCTAGTGGATTGCCAACCGACAATTAAGGCTATTCTTAGCCCCAATACTAAGTCTCACTGTGTAAACTGGAGACACAATTCTTTTAAGCTGCCCCAGGCCATTCAGCTAGAGAAACACTTCAGGTATTGGAATGCTATTTTGGGGTAATGCTGATGGGAAATATACCAAAAAACACCTACTCTTAAGATCCCACCTTCAGAAATAGTAAAAGTGGAGTCGGCGGAATGCGGAGTATGTTGATGATGGAACGCTGGAACATTATCTGTGTGAATGTCCAACCTTCAGTCAAGATACAAAATGTGATTGCAATCTTATCACTGTTTCGTCGAATATTGAAATTTTGATTCCTGCGTAACATTTTTTAATGTAGACCCTTAGCCCTTCTTTCTAGTTTATCACTGCTTTATTTATTTTTATTGATAGCAAAGGGAAAACTATTTTATCTTTGAAGAAAAACGAAGGTCTACATAAAACACATTATAAATCGTAGACGTGCGGGTGACATATTTTATTACAATGTACCATATAATACTGTAGTCAATTCGTGTATTGAATAAAAAATTTTCACAAAACAAAATGATGTGGACCAAGTTTTGAGAATCTTTCGAGAACTTCTTTTGCAGTGACTTCAATATCATGATACGTGTGCAGCACCGCCAGGCCGATCAATCTACAAGGTGTAAAGTAAACAGGACTTTGAATAGTGATCAACGTTTTCAAAGTGGTCGTGAGGACATAAATGACGATCAACATGTGGGCCAATCAAAAACTGTGAGTGAATTCATCAGAAATCAGCCGAAATCAAGATTGGAATTCATGGAAATGGAATTGTCCATCTTGAAAACATCGATTTATCACATTTTAACCGAACATTTGGGCTTAGGAAAGGTGTGTGCACGGTTTGTTCCGCACAAATTGACTGACGACCAAAAATTGCTCAGAATCCAACATTCGATTCGACGCTTGTTACTGATTATTTGACCAAAAATCACATTTTAACCATTAAACACTCCCCGTGTTCACCTGATATGGCACCGTGCGATTTCATCATTTTCGGAAAAATGCATTTGTATATGAAAAGAAAGAGTTATGCAGACGTAGAGGCCATTCAAAAGGCTTGCACCGGCATACTGGCGGCCATACCGGCCAACGAGCAAAAACACTCATTCGACATGCTTTTGGACCGTGCAAAAAGCTGTATTGAAGCAGAAGGAGACTATTTTGAAAACAATAAATTGATTTTGCCGAAAACACCATTTGTTTGGCTTTTTTTAAGTCCTGTTTACTTTGGAATGCACCTTGTATAATATTTGATGCCTTTGCCAGAGCGATCGATTCTTTCTGAAGAATCAAACTGAGTGAATGAGTTAGAATAGAATAGAACCATCTCGATTTATCGTATTTTAAACGATTTGGAAATACTCCTGTTGAGTTTGTGAGAATAACAGGGAGTTATTGCAGCATTTTTCGCTTCTTTTTTTATTTCGCTGACCGCTCCGATATCTGTACAATGTCAGAATGCTCGATGCACAATGGTTAGCTATCAGCTGTTGGCATTTCTATGATGGAAAACTTGGTTGATAAGCCGCGGAGAATGTATCAATCGAACAGATCGCAGATGAAGCATCTATTCCGCATCATTTCAAATTAAGCACAATCCAACAATTTTGGCTTCAAACGGATCCCCAATAAATAACAACTGTGGATGAAGGGGAATTATGAATGGTAATTAAAGCAGTTGAACGAATGTAATCAAGTGGTCTCTTCAATTCTTTTAGGCAGCTCGATCAATTTCATTGTAGTTAGTAGGTTAATCGTTTACTAATAACATAACTTATTTTACTGTTTTACCGAGGAACAAAGAAAGCGCCCACAACAACTTAACCAAATATAGTTTTGTTTAGAAAATCGCAAGACTTTTGACAAAAACAATAATATTTGCGCTAATTTCGTTCAGAAAACAAACTTTATTTACTCAAGTGTTTTTTGTTATTCATGTGACGTCCGTAAAACACAGGTTCGTTTTTATTTGTAAATGACTATGAGATACAGAGGTATAATCCTATATCCTGTATATTAAACAAAGTGATTCTTTGTTGCATATTTAAACTCCTTGGACTACACTCTTTTCGTTGGGTTGTGTTGATAGCAGAAACGGAACAGAAACAATGTAATAACTAAGTCTGATTCGCAGCAAAACACTTCACAGCCCTCGAATGAACTATCTTAACTAGTAGTAGATGTATGCCTTTTCTTAAAAAAAAAAATTTCTCTGTGTTAACAAATCAGAGTACTCCTGGTTTATTTTTTCTCTTATCCCTCCATCTCCTTACAGCGGTGCTTTCAACATGGTATCACACATGATCAACTTATTGTTTTGATTCTCAGACCTTTATGTTTATACGTAAGGCTTTTGAATACAAGTTGTCGGACAATAAAGTCCAACAGTCAGTTCACATGCTTAGTCTGCCGGCAGAGTAATATTTGCCTTTATTATTACGTATTATAAATATTTTCCGTAGTTGTTTGATTCCATACTTTTTGTTATTTATAGCGTTACAATAGTTAATGTTTTCATAGTTGGTTTAATATTTGAAATTCATAATTGTATATAAATACAATGTAATTGTTTATTGAAACCTTGGCGAAACGCAATTATGCTATATAAGACTTAAGAAACCACTGAGGATTTAGCAATTTGTCAAAGTTAATTTGATAGACAAGATGAAATTTTTTACAGTATTATACATAATCGCTTTCGCAGTCGTCCTAGTTAATGGTATTGTACTAGATGAAGGTTGTTTTGTTCTTTTAAGTTTTTAATTTAAAAAATTTCCAGGTCAACGAGGATCTGGACGACGAGGACCTGGTAGACTAATTGGAAGACTCCTTGGAGGTCCTGGAAGACTTGGGGCACGCCCACTATTTGGTGCTGGTGCGCTTCTTGGCGGACCTCAAGGTCATCGCCCTTGCCAACCCCGACCTCAACCACCATCTTCATCTGTTGCACCTGAACCTTCATCCGAGGCACCTGAATCTTCTTCTGCTGCACCGGAATCTTCATCTCCTGCTTCTGAAGTTTCTTCTGTTGCACCTGAATCACCGGAATCTTCATCTGCTGCACCTGAGTCTTCATCTCTTGCACCTGAATCTTCATCTTCCGCACCTGAGTCTTCATCCGAGGCACCTGAATCTTCTTCTGCTGCACCGGAATCTTCATCTGCTGCACCTGAGTCCTCATCTGCTGTACCTGAATCCTCATCAGCTGCACCTGAATCCTCATCGGCTGCTCCTGAATCATCATCAGCTGCACCTGAATCTTCATCTGCTGCACCTGAGTTTCATCTGCTGCTCACCGGAATCTTCATCTGCTGCACCTGAGTCTTCATCTCTTGCACCTGAATCTTCATCTTCCGCACCTGAGTCTTCATCCGAGGCACCTGAATCTTCTTCTGCTGCACCGGAATCTTCATCTGCTGCACCTGAGTCCTCATCTGCTGCACCCGAATCCTCATCGGCTGCTCCTGAATCATCATCATCTGCACCTGAGTTTTCATCTGCTGTACCTGAGTCCTCATCGGCTGCTCCTGAATCATCATCAGCTGCACCTGAATCTTCATCTGCTGCACCTGAGTCCTCATCTGCTGCACCCGAATCCTCATCGGCTGCTCCTGAATCATCATCAGCTGCACCTGAATCTTCATCTGCTGCACCTGAGTCCTCATCTGCTGCACCCGAATCCTCATCGACTGCTCCTGAATCATCATCATCTGCACCTGAATCTTCATCTGCTGCACCTGAGTCCTCATCTGCTGCACCCGAATCCTCATCGACTGCTCCTGAATCATCATCATCTGCACCTGAGTCCTCATCTGCTGCACCTGAATCTTCATCTGCTGCACCCGAATCCTCATCTGCTATACCTGAATCCTCATCTGCTGTACCTGAATCCTCATCTGCTGCTCCTGAATCTTCATCCGTGGCACCTGAATCTTCATCTGCTGCACCCGAATCTTCATCTGTTGCACCCGAATCCTCATCAGCTGCACCTGAGTCTTCATCTGCTGCACCTGAATCCTCATCAGCCGCACCCGAATCCGCATCTGCTGCACCTGAATCTTCATCTGCTGCACCCGAATCCTCATCTGCTACACCTGAATCCTCATCTGCTGCTCCTGAATCTTCATCCGTGGCACCTGAATCTTCATCTGCTGCACCCGAATCTTCATCTGTTGCACCTGAGCCCTCATCTGCTGCGCCTACAGCCGCTGTATAAAGTTCAGTTGGGAGTGTTAACCTTGATAGACAAAAAGTATTTTATCGAGTGTCAATTAAATTCGAAATTAAGGAAGTTTCAATAAAAGATTCTTTACTGCTTAAGAACTCATTGAACTCTTTGCGAAATTTCAGGCAATAGACAAAAATTGTTCTCCATTACATATCAAACCATGACAGTAAAGGACATCAGGATAAAAAATGGAGGACATCAACTCCATCGTGTTCCGATCATCTACTTGAATTGCTGTCACATAAGTTTTAAATTAAAAAATATTATCAAAGAATGTAGCTAAACTTCGAATTCCAGCAGGAACGAAGAACTAATCCGAGGTAACAACAATTGGTGTGCTGCAGAAAATGTAAGGAGCTCTTTAGGTATTTTGGTGTGGTTGAATGCGTCGTAGTAGTTCAGCCGCTTCACTTACTGCTCCAAAGGCTTAAGGAATTATGAAAGCACTTTAAGTCAGGTGCGTTATACTCTATGACTTGTATCACTCCTCTCTCTCTCTAGTTTCTCTTTAGGTAGTAGAGTACGTATAAGGCTGCCTACAAATTCAGATGCAAAACTAAATGTATTAAACTAATATCCAATACAGTTAAACAAGTTTGATTCTTAAAGCTACTAATATTTTACCTGAACAAAACGACTGGCTCATTGATAATGCTAATATTAAGCCTATAAATATGCAAAAAGTTTTGAACTTTATTAACGCAGTTGTCTTGAATTGTACGTTTTTAACGGGTTTTTCAGTAAGAGCGCTACAAAAGTTTAAGAAGAAAATAATTTTTAAATAAGAAAAAAACCATTTGGGATATCAATGAATTTCCTTTTGAAAGTGTATTTGAGGCCATTATGTATGGAATGGGCCATTGCGTTCATGACAATTAATGTGTCGGTCTTGATCATCACAGAAGAAGTACGACCCCCGCTGCCGGCCCATAAACCGCACCTAAACGAAATTTTTTCGGGATGGTGACTTATGGAGTTGTTATGGATTGCTGCCTGACCAATAACGCAAATTTTGCTTATCATAAATTGGGCGTAGTGCTCTAAAAAGTTGAGACCACTGACACCGAATTTCGGAAGTAAATTTTAATGATTTGGACTCGTTGTTGGATCTTTCCACGATGAAATGGCAAACCTTGATGAAGAGAAGTGTCAAATGAGCGAAAAAAATATGGCGTCGTTTGCTCTCCCTATTGGTCTACTTTTGTAGCGTTTTTCTTTCGGGTGATGCAGACCGTAGAAAAAGCGACTGAGCCTTAAGCTGCAGAAATGTATTTCGGTGCCATCTTTGGTCGATGCAAATATATCATTGTACTGCCTTTTTGTCTTTAAAGCTTGGCCTTCTTTTCGATATCAGAAAATATGTACCTAAGCACGAGCTTGTAGAGCATTTGCAAGGGTTTTGGTCAATACATGTTGCTTTGAATGAAGGCTCTCAGACCCTGCAGAATTGCATTCAGACCGCAAGTCTAATGAACTGCTGACTCCATTATTGCATATTTACATTAAAAATTAAATTACGGTAGTTTTTTAGTTCGCAAATATTTGTTATCTAAATAGAAAAAAGTATTCACAGTTGGTGTGAAATATTTAGATATTTATATTGTATTTGCTAAAACATGTTTGTTGGATTTTAATGAAGGTAAATTATGCTATATAAGAGTTAGGATTTCTACTGGAAAGTTAGCAGTTTGGCACATTTCATTTCATTGAAAAGATGAAACTCTTTACGGTATTGTTCGTTATCGCTTTTGCGGTTGTCCTGGTGGAAGGTATGTATCTCTAGGTAATATTTGATAAACCCTTTAACTTTTTTGATTTACACAAATTCTAGGTCAACGAGGATTCGGACGTCGAGGATCTCGTGGATTTAATGGATCTCGTGGACTCCGTGGACCAGGCGGACGAGGCGGTCCAGGTGGACGAATCGGTCGAGGTGGACCAGGTGGTCGTGGCGGTGCAGGACTAATCTTTGGACAACCAGGTTTTGGAAGTCTCGGAGGATGTGGTGGTGGCAATCGTCATCGCCATCATCGTCGTTCAACTGTTGCACCATCGACTGTCGCACCAGCATCTTCTTCATCATCATCTGCCGCGCCATCAACTGCTGCTCCTTCAACTGATGCACCAGCAGCTTCTTCGTCATCTTCTGCAGCGCCATCAACTGCTGCACCATCAACTGCCGCACCATCAACTGCTGCGCCATCAACTGCTGCACCATCAACTGCTGCACCATCAACTGCCGCACCATCAACTGCCGCACCATCAACTGCTGCACCAACAACTGTTGCAGCATAAACTGCCACTCCAACTGCCACATAATGGTTACCTTAGTAACTATAAACAGTTGATTTGAAGGTTTATAATAAATATAATAAAAGGAATTTAATAAATGATACTTATTGCTCCATTAAAAGAAAAAGCCTAGTTGAGCCCTAAAACTACTTTTCTTTAATTTATTACACATAGAACAGGACGTATCTATCAGTTTAGTTAGCAAACCAAAATAAAAGTTTTTTAACTCGCGCCCGAGCGGTGACCGGTGCGCGAAATAGTAAAAACAGCATGAAAACGAAAATAGTTGGCGATGTTGACACCGCATTGGAGTCAAATTCTAAAATGCCTCAGGATGCATTATTCTGACTAAAATGACCTAGGTACTCTTGAGTACTAGATGACCACGATGGTCCGACCCGATTTACCTCGTTTCTCAGCTTGCGAGCACTGACAAGCCCTACATCTACATATGACAAAATCTGGACAACATGACATATAGAAATAATCATACAAATAACACTCATAAGCCCAATATTCAACTAGCACCACGACCTCTTCGAAATAATGTTTTTAATAATTTTAATAACAACAGCATTTCTTACACCGAACTACACATATTCATTCTCGCCCAGACGAGATTTCAACAAACATGCATTCGGTCGTCAATCAAATCAGTATCCCCAACACTTCACTAATTATATGCAAAATAATCAGGGTAATCGGTATGAATCGCGGTCCAACAACTACGCGAATAACCCCCATGTTACCATAGGAAATACCACCTTTAACAACAGACCGTACTTGCCACCTAAACCACCGACCCCGATGGAAATAGATCAGTCAATAAATTCAAGTCAGGTTAATTACAAGAATAGACTTAGTACCTTCCACGACAAGCATCCGCTTTCTGCGCAAATAACTCATCCTCCGAATATTGTAAAATATAACGCAATTTCTGTACTAACACAGTAGAATTCGACCCGAGCGGAATACAAGTATATGACGACGTTTTCCACCATAACGATTACGATACTGTAAAACGAGATCAGTTTGATTCAGTTTTTAGATTGTCGCCGACTTCGCTGTCCTATTACGAATTTAATCTAATGACAATCTGCCAAAATATAATAATAATCATCAGATTCCACTTGGTGAGCCAGATATAGAAAAAAAACTAGATTTTCCGTAAACAATGGAAAGTAAGAATTTCTCCGGTTACCTTCTAAATGCACATTGACAAAAGAAGAAGTTGAATTCTTAGAATACGTAATCAGCCCTAAAGGGATAAAAACTAATCCAAAAAAAGTGCTAAAATTCCCAGTTCCACAAACTCTCAAGAAATTAAGATCTTTCCTAGGTATGTCGGTAATAGCTAAGCCGTTAACAGCATACTAAGAGGAGAAGCCGGTGATATCTCCAAACGAAACTCAAAGAAAATAGAAATAGAATTAGACAACGAGGCCTTAGAAGCATTCAATACAATAAACAAGAAAAAACGTTAACTTCGGTTGCACCGAAGCTAAATACCCTCCACAGGTGCATTTCTGTTAGTAACTATGTGTTCAGTTTGTATGGAAGCTATATGTTATAGTAAGCCGATCTGAACAATTTCTTTGGATATTACATTGATGCTTTAGAAAATAATCTGTACCAAATTTTGTGAAGATACATTGTCAAATTAGAAAGTTTTCCATACAAGCCCTTGAATCCGATCGTTCGGTTTGTATGGCAGCTATATGTTATAGTGATCCGATATCGGCCGTTGCAACAAATGAGCAGCTTCTTGAAGAGAAAAGGACGTTTGCAAAATTTCAAAAGGATATCTTAAAAACTGAGGGACTAGTTTATATATATACAGACAGACAGACAGACAGACGGACATGGCTAAATCGACTCAGCTCAACATACTGATCATTTATATATATACTTTGTAGGGTCTCCGACGACTCTTTCTGGGTGTTACAAACTTCGTGACAAACTTAATATACCCTGTTCAGGGTATAAAAAGGAGCTAAAACTCACAGTTCCACAAACTCTCAAGAAAATAAGATCTTTCCTAGGTATGTCAGGTTACTACCGACGATGTTTAAAGGATTATTCGATAATAGCTAAGCCATTAACAGCATACTAAGAGGAGAAGCCGGTGATATCTCTAAACGAAACTCAAAGAAAATAGAAATAGAATTAGACAACGAGGCCTTAGAAGCATTCAATGAAATAAAAAACACTTTAGTATCGAAAGATATAATCTTAGCACAACTAAATTTCGAGAAAGATTTAGAACTAACGACCGACGACTCCGATTTTGCATAAGGTGTCGTCCTAACTTTAAGCAATGCTGAAGAGCACTATGCCACCAATGAGAAGGAAATGCTTTTTATAATTCGGTCATTTAATTCACTTAGAAATTACCTCTATGGTTCCAAAAAAAGTATCACCATCCAACAACCAATTATCTACATATCGCTCATTTGCTGCAAGACCGGCATAAGTTAAAAAAATCGATTCTCCAGAAAACGCGTTTAAAGTTTTCAACTGACTACAACCTTATATGGTGACTCCAACCTTACACCTCTTCTCAAGCAGAGCATATAAGAGGTATTCATATGAATTTTTCACTCAACATGAAGTATGATATAACGAACAATTCTGCAGCATTAACTCAAAAATCACGTTTTTTGATTTATGCCGGTCTTGCAGCAAATGAGCGATATGTCTTCAATCATCCGAACACAGGAAAAAGAAGCATTGAAGGCCATCTTAGAAGAGTACATATAATTCCCAACTAACTTACAAACCTGGTAAAATAAATGCAGTCAGAGTACAAGGAATAATTATCGATTTCTTACATGAAACAACCCCTTAAACCATTTGTTAGAAGTGGAATTCACACAAAAGAAAGGATAATGGATATGATACAAAATATCTATCCTATTCACTTTAGTAATATTAAAAGCCGATACACCCAATACTTAGTCAAAGATATTAGTAAGGAATAAGAACAGGAGAACGTCTTAAAAGGCAAGAAAATTTTAAGCGTTGCAATATTAAGTTTCAGGATCGAGTCATGTGTAGAAGTTCACGCAAGTGAGGAAACGACCCCAATGAAAAAGAATAACACACCTCGGATGAGAGACCCCCTCCTTCAATTAATAAAAAGAGATACCTCGATAAACATCGCGTATAAGGTTCTATCAAGTGTATTGTGTGAAAGATTAAAGCCCACCGTCAACAAACTGATTGGATCTTATCAGTGTAGCTTCAGACATGGGAAATCAACAACCGACCAGATATACACCATGCGCCAAATCTTGGAAAAGACCCGTGAAAAGAGAATCGACACACACCAACTCTTCGTCGATTTCAAAGCTGCTTTCGACAGCACGAAAAGGAGCTGCCTTTATGCCGTGATGTCTAAATTTGGTAACCCCGCAAAAATACTCGTAATACGGCTGTGTAAACTGACGTTGAGTAAATGCTCCGTCAGGATCAGGAAGGACCTCTCCGAGCCGTTCGATACCAAACGAGGTTTTAGACAAGGCGACTCCCTATCGTATATTGATATTGATACCATCGGTCTCAATACCCCGCTGTCAGTTCTGCTTTTTCCAGACTTATCTCCTGTCATCAAACAAACAGTCGTCGCACTCGCGACTTGGCTCTCACGCCACTGTTTTCAGTCATAACTTTGAAGTTGTAGATAATTTCGTCTATCTTGGAACCAGCATAAGCAACACCAACAATGTCAGCCTGGAAATCCAACGCAGAATAACTCTTGCCAATAGGCGCTATTTCGGACTGAGTAGGCAATTGAGAAGTAAAGTTATCTCGCGACGAACTAAAACCAAACTCTATAAGTCACTCATTACTCCCGTCCGGGTACTTATTTGGTGCAGAGGCATGGACGATGAGCGAAAGATTTATGGTCCTTTGCGCGTTGAACGAATATCGTATGCGATGGAACGATGAGCTGTTTGAGATATACGACAACATTGACATACATAGTTCAGCGAATTAACGACTACGGACAACGACTATGCTAGGTCATGTTGTCCGAATGAACGAAAACAACGAATTAAGAATTAGTTTAAAGTAGGTTTATTTATTTTTAAAGAGTGAGTCTGTTAAATCAAATGTGCTGGAATGAGAATTGAAATCGTGGATGGTTCGTTTAACTCAAAATGTGTTCTAGAAAATTTCAGAATATCAGACAACAGAGATAGACAGACCCATTCATAAGTTTTACAAGAAATATTATGCCAAGTATTTCCCTACGACTATAGAGTGTAGATAACATTTAAACTATTAGTACCGACCGACATCCTTCATTTGATAGACAAAAATCATTCGGTCCCTTCGACCTTTGGTACTACTACATACATCTTCATCTACTGCATCATCATCGGCTGCACTTTTTTCCGCCATACCACCAACTTCTGCGGCACCATCTACAGGTCTGTCACAAGGATTTCAAATTAGAAAATATTACCAAAGAATGTACCAAAGCCTCCCACTTTCGTAGTACGGTGAAGAACTAATATGTAATAAATATGGTATAGGTATACTACAGGAAATATACCGAGCTCTTTGGGTACTTTGGTAGGCAAACAACGTTCAATAGACTTACTCTTCCTTGTGGTCCTTTGTGTGTTACTTCGAACACTGTGTGGGGTTGAATGCGTCGTAATGGTTCAGTTGCTGCACTTACTGCTCCAAAATTGTATGGAATTATGAAAGCACTTTGAATTTGGTATCGTTAGGCTTTATGATTTCTATTAATCCTCTCTAGCTTCTCTTTAAAGTACGTATCAGGCTACTTAAAACTTTACATGCAAAACTAAATATAATTAGCTAATATCCAGTAATACTCCAGGCTACTAATAGATTACCCGATCAAAAAGACTGGCTTATTGAAAATCTTAATATTAAGAAGCCTATAAATATGCAAAAAGTTTTATCTTTATGAACGCAGAGCGCTTTAATAGTACATTTATAATTACGGCTTTAAACATTTTATTGATATCAATATTTTCTTGTAGTATCATTCCTTTTAATGTCAAGCCTTTCCTTCTGGTTATATACACAGTAGAACAAACAACTGAACCTTAAGTTCCAGAAATCTACTTCGGTGCTTTTTCCATGTTCGCCTATGGTCGATGTAAAAATATTATTGTACTACCTTTTTGTCTTTAAAGCTTGGTCTTCTTTGCGATATCAGACAATATGTTCCTAAGCACGAGCTTGTAGAGCCTTTGCAAGGGTTGTGGTCAAAGTGTGTTACTTTGACTAAAGGTTCTCAGATCCAGCAGTATTACATTCTAACCGCACGTCTAATGAACTGAGGTCTAATATTTACTATATTATTGCGTATACGAGTATTAAAAATTACGGTAGTTTTTTAATTCCCATTTCTTTGTTTGTTTTTATTTATATAGAAAATTGTATTCACAGTTGGTGTGTGTTAATATTTGCTAAAAATTGTTTGTTGAACTTTGGTGAAGGTAAATTATGCTATATAAGAATAAAGATTCCCACTGGAAAGTTAGCAGTTTGGCACATTTCATTTGATTGAGAAGATGAAACTCTTTACGGTATTGTTCGTTATCGCTTTCGCGGTTGTCCTGGTTGAAGGTATGTATCGCCAGGTAACATTTGATGAACCTCTTCACTTCTCTTTGATATACACAATTTCTAGGTCAACGAGGATTCGGACGTCGGGGCTCTCGTGAATTTGATGGACCTCGTGGACTCCGTGGATTTGGCGGACCAGGTAGACGTGGCGGTCCAGGACCAAGCCTAGGTGCTTTCAGAAGACCACCATTTGGTGGACGTCAAGGCGGGTTTGGACAACCAGGTTTTGGAGATTTCGAAGGATTTGGAGGCTTTGGTGGTTTTGGTGGGGGTGATTGTCATCGCCGTCATCATCGCCATCATCATCGTCATCATCATCGTCGTTCAACCGTTGCACCATCGACTGTCGCACCAGCAGCTTCGTCATCATCATCTGTCGCACCAGAAGTTTCTTCATCATCATCTGTCGCGCCATCAACTGTTGCGCCATCAACTGATGCACCAGCAGCTTCTTCATCATCGTCTGCCGCGCCATCAACTGTTGCGCCATCAACCGTTGCACCATCAACTGCTGCACCATCAACCGCTGCGCCATCAACCGCTGCGCCATCAACTGCTGCACCATCAACTGCTACACCATCAACTGTTGCACCATAAACTGCCGCAACAGCTACCGCAAAATTTTGTTCTTAGTTACTTTAGTAACTATAATCACTTGATTTGAAGGTTTATAAATTAAAAATAAAAGGGTTTCAATAAATGGTATTTTTTGCTGCATTAAAAGAAAAATTGTGAGCCTAGTTGTGCCCCAAAACTACCTTTTGTTAATTTGTTATACTCAGTGACGAGCTCGAACTTCCATAGTTTTTGAATTTTGCTCACGTTTTCTCACTAAGCAACTAAACATTTGTCTGAACCACTACTTATCGGACAAGTGTAGCATATAGCTGGCATACAAACTAAACAAGCAAAATGGAGTTCTCGTAAAGAAAACAATTTCTCTTTGACATTTGGTAAGGTCCGTGCTCACTTTTCAACATTTGCATCTTCCGTTCATTCCTCCACGGCTTTCCTGCACCATCGGCTGCAGCTTTATGTACCATACCACCGACTTCAGTGACACCATCTACTACAAAACCAACTAAGAGCTATAACTCTTTTGAGCATTCAATATTCTGAATAACATAAGTTATTTCGAAATAACTAAAAAATTTTCTTTTTTTGGTGTGGGTTTCTTCTGGTAATGGAATTAAGCTAAAGGTGTGGTACGAGGGCTGCTATATAGTTATATTTCTGGCCTAATAATGAAAATAGGAATATTTATCAACGAAAATGGTTTTTTTTTTTGTTTCGGGCTCATACGCATAGATCCATTATTCGTCACCTGTGACGATCTTATAAACGTCTTTTGAAGCACCGCGATCGTATTTTTTCAGCATTTCTTTACACCAATCCACACGAGCCTTTTTTTGAGCGATTGTCAAATTGTGCCGGCTGTTTTTAGACGACCTTCACGGAGTTCGTCTTTCAGCGAGCGTCGGCCACGATTGAATGCGTTGTACCAGTTTTTCACAGTGCTATAGGATGGTGCCTCATAGCCATACAAAGATTTTAGTTCATCGATGCACTCTTGTCGTGATAATCCACGTCGAAAGTTGTGAAAAATGATCGCACGAAAATGTTCTCGAGTTAATTCCATTTTTTGGCCGAGATGAATTTTTTCATTCCCTGTAAATAAAACAATTCACGATTAAATGACAAAACGTTCTGAGTGATGTTATGCTAAAAAATGTCAAACTTTCCAATGGAAATGTCCGATTGTACCTGGCAACACTTAGTGTTGCCTAGTCCAGAAATATATATAGCAGCCTATGTGTAATCCATATTTTATGTGCATGAATATTAAACACATAATGAAAACTTGGAAGGAAATATAGCATCTTGTGGGTAGTGAGAGTTCGGAGTCCTGATCATAATGTTATGACAACTTAATCAATTATTATTTTTTGATTTAACAGTTTGAGGTGGAGGTAAGACTTCGATGACATGGAAACTGTCTTGACTTCCTTTTTTAAGAGACTTCATGCGAGTATTATCATCAGGGTTCTAACTAAAAACCAAAGAGGTTGAAGATCACCAACTTCAAGATCTGTAGAAGAACTGTAATTCGATGCACAACTTACGATGTAATCAGTTGAGACTACCTATAGACAGTCCAACATGTTCGATCAAATATACCGACATGCACAAAACATAGAATATGTGATAAGGATAAGGATTCAACTGAGATTCCTTTGGCTAATGTAAATCCGATGTAGCAGCAAGCCACTTAGATTTATTATTACCATATAAGTTTGGTGTTGCAGCTGTTTTTATGATTCAATATATCGGCTATGTCGAACATAGATATACATATCCAGATTGCTGCGAAACAGTCGGAAACACTCACTTGAAGGGAGCAGATATCTGCAGTTTATTTATGAAAAACATGTACAACGATATTATACAAAGTAATGCCGATCCGAAGCTTTAGCATTTCCCATCTGTTGGTCAATTTGAGTATTCCAACTCGAAGAGTGAATTACACCTATTTTCGATACACTGTTCTCATGTGAAAACGCTCCAGCTCTGAAAGTATTTGACGCAACCTCCGCTCCGTTGGAAAGACCAGGTATAGGTCCTACTGCCTACACTTGGAATATGAAATTGGCGCCAAATAGCCAAAAGAAAAAACGACTGGCGCTCTGTTGGAAACTCGGCTATAACTGCGTAAGCATTGTCTACACCAATAAAGAACAAGAAGTTCTCATGTGAACCGTATTTCAATGAGAGTCCTTTGCATCGACCGCAACCAATGGTATATAGTCAGAAGGGACATGGTCTGGACTATAAAGCGGCTTAGGCAAAATATTACTTACTACTTTTTTCCAAAAAGTTTTTAAACGGTCTTACAATATGAGGCTGAGCGTTGTCTTGAGGAAAAATTATTGTCTAGTGCCACCTGATTTCCGCGCTTTAGAATAACTGTTTGAGTGACTTCCAAGGTTTCTTTAAGCTCTACTTGTACTTGGAAATAATATTTATCGAGTAATGCATCCAATTCCTCGACTTCAAACTTTTTGGGCCGCCCAAGGCGTTCTCCGTCTTCCATTACCGAAATCGCCACTTTTAAATCGTGCAAACCTCGTTGGGCTTGTTCGCTCAGCTAAGTACGATTACTTTCGGTTGAGGCTCTCTTCAATAGCAATGAAGAAAAACCCCCGAAAAAAATGTTTTGGTACAAAGTTCAACAGATTGGAAAAATTAAAAAAAAATTATTGTTGTTCACGCTTCAAATGAATAATATGTCCGAAAAAGTTCGGAGTATTGGAACAATGGTATATACATATTTGTTGTTCAACAATGTGGCTTTTAGGCACATCTGAGATCTGATACTGCGAATGCAGTAATGAAAATACGCAAATAAATAATTTATTTGTTCAGTTTTTATTGTTGTGGCGTTAGTTGTCGTTAATAGAAGAACAAACAACAAAATTAAATTTGACAACGGCTAAGTAAACACTTGCCTAAGACGTATTATTTGAATGCGTTAAAAGCGATTATGGCGTCTGCAGAGTTATAGTATCTTATGTAAGAACTCTTTGTACTTTTCTTTCAAATTCAGTCATATAATGACGACGAATTTGTAGAATCTTTCATTGAAGTTTATAAGTTCTCTTGAATGTAGAGATGTATTACATCAAAAAAAATTTTAACTTAGGATGCATGAATTTTATAATACCCTTCACATGTGTATTTTTATACTCTCGCAACAAAGTTACTAAGGAGAGTATTATAGTTTTGTTCACATAACGGTTGTTTGTAAGTCCTAAAACTAAAAGTGTCAGATATAGGGTTATATATACCAAAGTGATCAGGGTGACGAGTAGAGCTGAAATCCGGATGTCTGTCTGTCCGTCCGTGCGTCTGTCCGCCCGTGCAAGCTGTAACTTGAGTAAAAATTGAGATATCATGATGAAACTTGGTACACGTATTTCCTGGCTCCATAAGAAGATTAAGTTCGAAGATGGGCAAAATCGGCCCTCTGCCACGCCCACAAAATGGCGGAAACCGAAAACCTATAAAGTGTCATAACTAAGCCATAAATAAAGATATTAAAGTGAACTTTGGTACAAAGGATCGCATTAGGGAGGGGCATATTTGGACGTAATGTTTTTGGAAAAGTGGGCGTGGCCCCGCCCCCTACTAAGTTTTTTGTACATATCTCGGAAACCGCTATAGCTATATCAACCAAACTCTATAGAGTCGTTTCCTTCAAGCATTTTCATATACATTTCAAAAATGGAACAAATCGGATAATAACCACGCCCAACTCCCATACAAAGGTTATGTTGAAAATCACTAAAAGTGCGTTAACTGACTAACCAAAAACGGCAGAAACACTAAATTTTACGGAAGAAATGGCAGAAGGAAGCTGCACCCAGGCTTTTTTTTAAATTTAAAATGAGTGTGTCGTCGCCCACTTATGGACCAAAAACCATATCTAAGGAAGTACTCGACCGATTTCAATGAAATTCGGAATATAATATTTTCTTAACACTCTGATGAAATGTACGAAATATGGGTGAAATCGGTTCACAACCAGGCCTTCTTTTAATATAACGCTATTTTGAATTCCATCTGATGCCTTCTCTGTATAATATATGGAACCAATGATCATAGCGGAATAAAACTTTACACAAATACGGTATTTGAGCTGAGGTATCCCTTGTGGAAAAATTGTCGTGATCGGACTATAACTTTTCAAGGTCCCTTATATCGAACACGAAGAACTCAGTGCCTAAGCTAACCTAACCTAATTTTTCACCAAAAATATCGGTAAATCTCTCAGAATTTAATTCTAATTAATTTTACAGCAAAATAAAAGAATGACGGTGATGAATAAATGACGGATAATGAAATCTCGATTATCACTTTATCATGCGAGAGTGTAAAGTGTTCGGTGACACCCGAACTTAGCCCTTCCTTACTTGTTTATACTGTAAAAGGGTTTAAAATGATCTGTCTTGATTTTGATCGGTCAGTTTAAACGGCATCTACATATATTCCGATCTAAACAATATATTCGCAGATTGTAGCGATGTCTGATTAAAAAAGTTTTCCATACAAAACCTTGAGTTCGATTGCACAGTATGCTATATGCTACAATAGTTCGATATTGGCGGTTCCAACAAATGGGGAGCTTCTTGGTGAGAAAAAGACGGTTGCGAAATTTCAGATTGTTACGCTCATCATTTATATATACACTTTGTGGCGTCTTCGACGTTTGCTTTTGGGTGTTACAAACATCGTGGAAAACTTTACATTCCTTTTTAGGGTATAAAACGAAAAATAAACCTTTATTTATAAGTGGGATTCCAAAGGCCATAAAAATTTCTTACTTTTACTTTCAATGCTATTATGTTATTCTTAACTGAGAGTCCTAAATCCAATCTTTCTCAAGTTTGACTTCGTTTTATTCTATGCTTTTTCAATCTACAATTATGTTGGGATGATTTCGAGGTGGGCCATATAAAATTTTAAATTTAAAAAGTCAATAAAAAAAACGGCTTTATATTTTTCAAAGGTTCAACATTTATTTAAAAGGTTGTTTTATGAAAATTATTTATAGAGAACAATTGCGGATAAATGACCACCACGGCTGAGTTTACAGTAGCTTATCCGATCCACCCAATTTTGGAGTACTTTCTCGATGGTTTCAGGACTTATGGCAGCTACAGCAGCTTGAATCTCATACTTTAAATCTTGAATTGTTTCTGGATGGTTGCCGTAACATTTATCTTTAACAGCTCCCTACAGAAAATAGTCCAACGGAGTTAAATCGCAGCTTCTGGGAGGCCAATTCACATCACCTCTTTTGCTGATTATGCGATTTTCGAAGATAGGGCGTAAAATATTGAGTGTAGCGCTTGCTGTATGGCACGTAACGCCGACCCGCTGGAACCAAATGTTGTCCAAGTCTTCCTCTTCAATTTGCTTGAAGAAAAATTCGGTTAACATTGCGCGATATTGCTCACTATTGATGATTACGGCGGTTCCTTCTTCATTTTGGAAGAAAAATGTGCCGATGATTCCACCAGACCAAAATCCGCACCATACAGTGATTCGTGCTGGGTGCATTGGGTGCATTGGCTTCTCGCCGATTACGCGAGGGTTTTCTGTGCCCCAAATGCGACAACTCTGCTTGTTAACGTAACCATCGAGGTGGAAATGAGCCTCGTCCGAAAAGATGATTTTTCGGTAAAATTGACCATCCTCGGTCAAACGATCTTCTGCCCAATCTGCGAACTGTAGAATAGTGAATAGCGAACCATTTCGTAAATTTTAGACTTTTTACTGAATATCTGTCACTTTTCGAATGGTATTTGACGTTTCCAATTCAAATTTAAAACGTTAGATGGCCCACCCGTTAATATCAATATCATCGCCGTACGCCAGCACTCTAATAGAAAATTGTATCTTCTCTATTTAGCAATAGATTTAAGAAGTCACACGTGAGAGACTTTCCTTGTCTGAAACCTTGCTTGGTATCGAACGGCTCGGAGACATCCCTCCTGATCCTGCCGGAGCTTTTGGTGTTGCCCAACGTCAGCATACACAGCCGTATTGGATACCAAGATCAGACAAAGCGGTGTAGAGGCATTTGCTTTTCGTGCTGTCGAAGTTGAATTTAAAATCGACGAAGAGGTTGTGTTTGTGGATCTTCTTTTCCCTTTTTGACATTGGCCTCTGCCACTTTGTTGTTCTTCAGCCGGGTATTCTAGTCTAGAGGTCCGAATTATGAGCGTATTTTTGGCAAAAGCATTTGATATTTATACTCTTGCATCATATTGCTATAGAGTATAATAGTTTTGTTCACCTAACGATGGTAGGTATCACCTAAAACTAATTAATATAGATATCAGCTTATGTACATATATATAGAAATGACGGTGAAATCCGGGCGACTGTCTGTCTGTCCGTCTATGCAAGCTGTAACTTGCAACTTTTAAAAATTGGCAAAGAAAAGTACGAGCTCTTAGATAGGCATATTCGCACCACTGTCACGACCACAAAACGCCTTTTTAATTAAAAAACTTATGAAGTACCATAATTAAATTAAGATATAAAACTCTAATTTGACACAGGGGATCGCTGTAGCAAGGAACACATGTGGGCAAACAATTTTCAAAAAGTGGACGTGGCCCGCGTTGAAATAAGGTTAACGTAAATATCTCCAAAACCACTTAAGCTACCATAATTAAGTTTTCTCAAGACAAATACTACCTAACCTACCGACAGCGTGACAATGGATGGAATCGGATGATAACGCCGCTCAGTTCCCATGTAACCATAGGTAGGTAGGAGTGCAGCCCTATCGGGCTCAATTAGCACTGATGTGCCATTTTGGTACATGTAACCATACTATTAAAAATGTTTTAAAGCACGATAAATCGATAATTAAGTACGCCCGAGATGGTATGACAGGGATTTAATGCAGTCGGGTTCAAAATTGAACCCCGAAATTGTGAATATGAGTGAAATCGCACTACAACCACGCCTACTTCCCATATAATACAATTTTAAATTCCATTTGAAACTTTCACTTTTCAGTATACAAGAGTATACAATCATGAACTAATATATCAGGATAAAATTTTGCACGAATAGTAGTTTGCATTTGAGGTGTACCATTTTATGCCTAAAAATTACGTAAATGGAACTATAACCTTTCAAGTCCCTAGGTAATGAATATGTGGACTCAGTGCTTATAGTTGACTTTTTACCGAAAATGTCGGGCAATGTGGGAGATACAGAATTGAAATTCAGAGAGAATCCTTTCCTGACAATGGTCTGTGTGCAACAAATGGGTTGAATCGAGTCAATAGCCCCGTATGCCTAATATAAATATTTTCCAATTTCCGGGTAACATTATACCGCATATATCGGCCAATATATGACTTATCTTAATAACGGAGAGGGCGAGTTTATGTTATAACTGTGCACATTTGTGCTTAGGATGAATAAAAGCGGGTGAAAACTCGCCCTAGTCCCAATATAACTAACATGCCCCATGTACTGGAAGGTACTTCCCTGCTTTTAATCATTGCATATTGTAAATTTTCGCTTATACCATAACTTAGCTCTTCCTTACTTTTATTATCCATTTTTTGAAGAGAACGCCAAATTAATTAACAAAAATAGGCCATGTCCATTTCCAGTCCTCGAAAAAATTGTTAAAGTCAATATCCGGAATATTTTTTAATGCGCGTGGCGATTCACGTTTAATGTCTACATTGGCTTAAAACGGTTTCCCCGTTGCGATCGTTTAAGTTTGCTCAATAAGTCAGAAGTCACCCGGAATTAAATCAGGCGAATATGGTGGTTGCGGCACAATATTGGTTGAAAATTTGGCGAAATCGTGGTGTAAAAACCAAAAGTTATCGCCCCATAATTTCTGCCTCCTTTTACGAATAGCTTCGCGCAAATGACGCATAACACTCAAATAGTATTCCTTGATGACAGTTTGGCCGGTCGGAATGAATTCGATTTTCACCACACTTCATTAATCGAAGATAACTTTCAACTTTACCTTGATTTATTACATATTCTAACGGGTGATTTTTTTGAGGTTAGGATTTTCATGCATTAGTATTTGACAGATCACGTGGGATTTCAGACATGGTGTCAAAGAGAAAGATGCTCAGTATGCTTTGACATTTCATCATGAATAGACTTACTAACGAGCAACGCTTGCAAATCATTGAATTTTATTACCAAAATCAGTGTTCGGTTCGAAATGTGTTTCGCGCTTTACGTCCGACAAATTTTGTTCAGCGATGAGGCTCATTTCTGGTTGAATGGCTACGTAAATAAGCAAAATTGCCGCATTTGGGGTGAAGAGCAACCAGAAGCCGTTCAAGAACTGCCCATGCATCCCGAAAAATGCACTGTTTGGTGTGGTTTGTACGCTGGTGGAATCATTGGACCGTATTTTTTCAAAGATGCTGTTGGACGCAACGTTACGGTGAATGGCGATCGCTATCGTTCGATGCTAACAAACTTTTTGTTGCCAAAAATGGAAGAACTGAACTTGGTTGACATGTGGTTTCAACAAGATGGCGCTACATGCCACACAGCTCGCGATTCTATGGCCATTTTGAGGGAAAACTTCGGACAACAATTCATCTCAAGAAATGGACCCGTAAGTTGGCCACCAAGATCATGCGATTTAACGCCTTTAGACTATTTTTTGTGGGGCTACGTCAAGTCTAAAGTCTACAGAAATAAGCCAGCAACTATTCCAGCTTTGGAAGACAACATTTCCGAAGAAATTCGGGCTATTCCGGCCGAAATGCTCGAAAAAGTTGCCCAAAATTGGACTTTCCGAATGGACCACCTAAGACGCAGCCGCGGTCAACATTTAAATGAAATTATCTTCAAAAAGTAAATGTCATGAACCAATCTAACGTTTCAAATAAAGAACCGATGAGATTTTGCAAATTTTATGCGTTTTTTTTTTAAAAAAAGTTATCAAGCTCTTAAAAAATCACCCTTTATTTACGGGTCTTAAGTATAGATCAAAGACTTATCGCCAGTAATAATACCTTTCATAACATCCTGGTAGTTACAAAGCAATGTTTCAAAGACGTTAACGCGTCGCTGTTTTTCGAAAAAATTGTGTGATGTTGGAACTAATCTTGTTTTCACTTTTCTTTGGCCCAAATGATCTTTCAAAATGGTTTTTATTGATCCTTCCGATATTTCAACGATGCCAGTAAGATCTCTGACTGTTAATTGTCGATCCTAACTTTTATTAACGTATTGATTATTAGTTGATGCTGATGACTGTCCAGGATGTGGTTCGTAGTTAACGCCTTCTCGACCCTCTTTGAATAATTTTTACCATTGAAAAATACTTTTTCTCGCAACAAAAAATTATCACCGAAAATTTTTTCCAACATTCTGAACGTTTCGACACTAGACTTCTTTGTTGAATAATTTCACTTATCGCAAAAATCGCCGAATGCACTTTATGTATGTACTTCAGAAAGACAAGCGTATACTAAACAATAATGATTATTTTTTGGCACAGGTATCCTGACAGTTATACCACGTTGGAAAATAACATTTCGATGAATGAATTTTCGGGCAAAATCTAAGTTTAAAAGTCTTACTATATTTTATTCACAAGATTTGTTTGATTATCTAAACTATCGAGTTATGAAAAAATTTTGATTTTTTCAAATTTCTAGACCTGAATACCAGCTTAGTATTATCTATATTGAAATTTGGTGGAGGTTCTGTTTTTCTGGTTTAGAGTTTCGGTATTTTTTTCCTCCACATTACTCAGTGCAACCACTTACTTTTTTTACTTTCGTTTGAGTTTGAAAACAATGTCCGACTGCAGGTCGCAGTAAGAACAGTTCCTTCTTATTATTTGTCACACATGGCGGTGGTAATAGGAATGCCAAAAACTTCGTTCGCTAGATTACTAAATTGTGGTCGGTGTTTTGACCGGAGTTTAAATGAAATGTTATATGTTTAAACTAAGAAAAGGAAATATGGAAGCATTTTAAAGTTCGAGAGGGTTTTATTAGAGTTTATCATATATAAACAGTTCAAAAGATATCTGCTACAAAGTTCCAGCAGTCTAAGTGCAGTCCTTCGGTCTCTGCATGGTAAACTCGATCTTTGAAAAGAGATCAACTTAGTCAACAATTTTCTAAAATAATAGTTGCTATGTGAGTTATCTTATGCTACATTTCAGCACAACAGTACTATATTACGTTCTTGACATTTTTTCCGGATAAAATGTATTCACATATACATAAACCGGTTTGTAAATACTAACATTTGTGACGTTTTTGTATAAAAGCCGTTATATTTACTTTTATTATGTGTGTATATATATATTTTTAATTAGCTGTTTATACTTTTACTTTCTTTCACGCTGTATCCACCACGTTTTCGAGGAAAATAATTTAAGAGAGACAAGTGTATTTGGTAAGCTACATATATTCAACGGACCCCTGAGCTTTAGTCACATGGCTCCATTTTGATAGGAAAATGAAAGTCTGGTACATGAAATAACTACAAGGTTGTAGATCAGAATCAAGATCATCGGCTCTATTGAAGGGGCGAATAACTTTACATTTACAGATCGAATATTGAATGGAACGTTTTGTTGTAGTAATTTCGAGTATAAATGTGTCTTTTAGATAACCTTTGTTAGGTCCAAAAAGTTACACGTAAGCATCTATAAGCTGGAGGTTTACCACTCAACATATTTTTGTATCAGTTTTGGGAATGTGTGATCTTGGTCGGTTTTGTTCCCATTCTTTGGATTGGGCATGGTTTTGAACCCATATTTATTTAATTCGCCTAAAATGGAGATAGAAAATAGTTTACCTTGGATTTGCTGGTCAGCTATAGTTAGATTTAGAGGCTCTCTTCTGACTGTATCTAAGAAACGTCCTTTATTTCACAGTCGAGTTCAAATTTCGTTAGCTCTTTAATACAGTAGTTTTTCATATACCTGGAAATCCCATAATGTTTTTTTCGGTTAAAGAACTTTATACTTTATTAAAAGTGCGGCCAATACGGCTACCCGACTGTGTATATACGCCAGCTAGTCTCTCAGTTTTTAAGATATCGATTGGAAATTTTACTCACATCCTTTTTTCTTCAATAAACTGCTAATTTGTCAGAAATGCCGATAGCGAACCTCTGTACGATCGGACTCAAGTACTTGTATGGAATGTTTTTTCAATTGCCGAGATATAGTCACGAAAAATTTACATGAATTACTGTCTATGTCAATGTTAGTATTTAGAGCAAATCAATATACATACATATCTTATAGCTTTCATATAAATGAACGTTCAAAATCAAGTTCTTGTAAGGTATTTTTTTATTTGCGAAGGGTATTATACTGTAACTAGCTTCGTCGCAACAGAAGTGAACGTTTTTTCTTGTTTATTACGAAATTCTTTTATATTGTAACAAAGGTGAAATCTGCGGAAGAATTATTGTTTCTTGCGCATTGGCTACGGCGAATACCGTAGTGGATAGAACGATGAGCTGTACGAGATATACGATCACACTGACATAGTTCAGCGAATCAAGAGACAGCGGCTGCGCTAGCTAGGTCCTATTGACCGGCAGGACTCCAGGTCTGAGCTGTGACAGTATTCGACAGAGGAGGAGAGGGGCCTGGCTACACTTGGATACTCCAATTAGCGCCAAACAGCGAAAAAGAAGAACGAGTGGCGCGTTGTTGTAAACTCGGCTTTAAAATTGGCGGTGTCTACGCCAATAAAGAAGAAGAAGAAAGTTAATAATCCAGAGGTACACCAATGATGTGTGCGCACTCAAACTTATGATAAAGGTCACGATGAAATCTTCATCTTCGTTTGATCCTGCAACACGGAAATGTGGAAGTCTTTTTCGTTAGAAAAATTGCCTCAAAAATCCGATTTTGCTTCGATCTTATTACTATCCGGGTGGCACTATTGAGCTCGGGATCGGTTTGATTACTGTTTTATGTATATGATATTACAATTTTAAGCTTCGTGCGTTGGAAGAAGGGGGATGAATAAACGTCAGATAGATAGATCTGATACATTATTTCGACTGATATATTGTAAGATGCTTGGCCGCAATTTTTCTATTATTTTTGAAGAATATTATGCACCAAAGGAGGACCCTAAATGTTCCAAGTCGCCTCAAAACGACTGAAGAAATCCTAAAAGAATTTTTTCTGGGATTTTAAATTCTCTGTCGAGGTACAAACTTGCATGAAAAAACTTGTTTCATTTTATATGAGTCGATTCACGATCTTTCGATCAGTAATGACATCCCAAATTTCGCCGTTATCACTTGTTAGTGTTTAAAATAATATGTTCTCTATCCTTAAAAAATTATGCACGTGTACGAATTGAGGGTACCAGCTTTTACGCCATCAGCCGCTTACGCCATCGGCCGTTTACGCCATTTGATTTCTAGTCTACCTTAGCGGAATTGCGTATTTCAAAATGAAATTCACCAAAAGAAATTTGTGTTAGAAACGAAATGATGTATATTTATGGAGCCGGAGACTAAACAAAAACACTTTGTAGTCAAATATCGCAGCTATTAGCTACTTATGTACTACAGGCACTGTGTGCTAAAGAGTATACGCAAGTGTTTTAAGAACGTACTTTTTAAGTGCAAATAAATGAGTTAAGTAAACATTAGGCCACAATATTGTGCGCCAATTTTACTTACTTATTTCGAATATAAATTAGCGAAATTTTAACTTGAGACAAAGTAGTTTTCGTGCCCTCAATCCGACAACAACTGCATATATTTGGTTAAATGAGGTTCTTATCAACGGCTTTTTTCTTATTCGGCTTGATAGCTACCAGCAATGGTGAGTTGAGATTTAAAACTATATATCTTTAGATATATCTAAAATGTGAGCTTTATGTTTATAATCTTTAGGCCATCGTTCGAAACACTCCAGATCATTTGGAATTAATTTGAACAGCCGTCCAAAGCAGGGATATGCTACACGGGTGTACCTGCCAGGCGGACCAAATGTACCTTCATATGGATCTGCATATTCACTCTTGCCAAGTCCTTCGAAAACGCTGGATCAACTCCCTGTGAAAACCAGTGACTACTCCGATATAATAAGTAATCCTGCGGAGGAGAGCGGCCTACTAGTAAACCAACCAAATCTGCCGACAGCATATAGCGAACCGTCTCCATGGAATTTTGATTATCCTCGCAGACAAGGAGGTAATTTGTATGGTGGACCATGGTATTGGCGAGGTTATCCTTATTCATGGAATAGAGGCGGAAGTGGAAGTTCCAAATACCCATCCGGTGGAAGTGGACGTTCTCCATGCGATAAACATCGTTCTTCTAGAGATGCTGAAAAAACACATTGGGGCAAACATCACAAATCTAAGAGTGATAAACGAACACCATGTGATAAATATCACTCGTCTAAGAAAAGAAAACCATCGCCATGTGACAAGCAAACTCGACCACCAAAACATGACAGACATCCACCTTGCCATAAATGTAAGCCAACCAAGCGTCCTTGCCCTGGTAAACCAGTGCCACAAACAACCACTGTTGCTGCAGAAACAACCACGCAACAATCTACACCACCTCAAGAAAGCACTGAAGTGCCCGTAGTATCCACGAAAGCTTCAGTAGAGTCAACAACTCAACCTAAAGTCGAAACTAGCACACCAGAAATAAGCACACCTCTACCAGAAGAGCCGAAGACAAGCACTGAAGTGCCAGCAACAACTACAGAAGGTCCGGCAGAGTCGACTGCTCAACCTGAGGTCGAAACTAGTACACCAGAACAACCCAACACAAGCACTGAAGTTATAGTAGAAACAACAGAAGCTTCGGTAGAGTCGAGTACTCAACCTGAGGTCGAAACTAGTACACCAGAACAGCCCAACACAACAACAGAAGTCCCAGCAGAAACAACAGAAGCTTCGGTAGAGTCGACTACTCAGTCTGAGATCGAAACTAGTACACCAGAAATAAGCACATCACTACCAGAAGATCCTAAAGCAAGCACTGAAGTGCCAGTAGAAACAACAGAAGCTTCGGTAGAGTCTACTACTCAACCTGAGATCGAAACTAGTACACTAGAAGTAAGCACACCACTACCAGAACAGCCTAACACAAGCACTGAAGTGCCAGTAGAAACAACAGAAGCTTCGGTAGAGTCTACTACTCAACCTGAGATCGAAACTAGTACACTAGAAGTAAGCACACCACTACCAGAACAGCCTAACACAAGCACTGAAGTGCCAGCAGAAACAACAGAAGCTTCGGTAGAGTCGACTACTCAACCTGAGGTCGAAACTAGTACACTAGAAGTAAGCACACCACTACCAGAACAGCCTAACACAAGCACTGAAGTGCCAGTAGAAACAACAGAAGCTTCGGTAGAGTCTACTACTCAACCTGAGATCGAAACTAGTACACTAGAAGTAAGCACACCAGTACCAGAACAGCCTAACACAAGCACTGAAGTGCCAGTAGAAACAACAGAAGCTTCGGTAGAGTCTACTACTCAACCTGAGATCGAAACTAGTACTCTAAAAGTAAGCACACCAGTACCAGAACAGCCCAACACAAGCACTGAAGTTATAGTAGAAACAACAGAAGCTTCGGTGGACTCGACTGCTCTACCTGAGGTCGAAACTAGCACACCATTACCAGAACAGCCCAACACAAGCACTGAAGTCTCAGCAGAAACAACAGAAGCTTCGGTAGAGTCGACTTCTCAACCTGAGGTCGAAACTAGTACACCAGAACAACCCAACACAAGCACTGAAGTTATAGTAGAAACAACAGAAGCTTCGGTAGAGTCGAGTACTCAACCTGAGGTCGAAACTAGTACACCAGAACAGCCCAACACAACAACAGAAGTCCCAGCAGAAACAACAGAAGCTTCGGTAGAGTCGACTACTCAGTCTGAGATCGAAACTAGTACACCAGAAATAAGCACATCACTACCAGAAGATCCTAAAGCAAGCACTGAAGTATCAGCGGAAGAAGCAGAATTACAGGAAGAGAGCACGACTCTGTCTGTAGTGAACACTACCAAAACTGACTTACCCGAAGCAGTAGAATTTAGTGCGAGTACTCCTGAATCTGGGAGTCTAATCTTAAGCACTACACAGCCTGAGGATAATACTACGGCGCAAGTTACAGATTCGGTAGAGCTAACTACCCCTCTATCCGCAAACATTTCAACTAACGCAACAGTCATTCCTCCACAACATGATGAGTTCGAAGTAACTACTGTAGCAACCGAGAAATCAAGTGATAACTCCACTCAGCCCGAATCTGAAGTAACCACTGTAGCAACTGAGGAACCAAGTGACAGCTCCACTCAGCCCGAACCTGAAGTAACTTCTTTAGCAACTGAACAACCAAGTGAAAGCTCCACTCAGGTTGAACCTGAAGTAACTACTTTAGCAACTGAGCAACCAAGTGAGAGCTCCACTCAGCCTGAACCTGAAGTAACCACTGTAGCAACTGAGGAACCAAGTGAGAGCTCCACTCAGCCCGAGCCTGAAGTAACTACTTTAGCAACTGAGCAACCAAGTGAGAGCTCCACCCAGCCCGAATCTGAAGTAACTACTGTAGCAACTGAGCAACCAAGTGAAAGCTCCACTCAGGCTGAACCTGAAGTAACTACTTTAGCAACTGAGGAACCAAGTGAAAGCTCCACTCAGGCTGAACCTGAAGTAACCACTGTAGCAACTGAGGAACCAAGTGAGAGCTCCACTCAGCCAGAACCTGAAGTAACCACTGTAGCAACTGAGGAACCAAGTGAGAGCTCCACTCAGCCCGAGCCTGAAGTAACTACTTTAGCAACTGAGCAACCAAGTGAGAGCTCCACTCAGCCTGAACCTGAAGTAACCACTGTAGCAACTGAGCAACCAAGTGAGAGCTCTACTCAGCCTGAACCTGAAGTAACCTCTGTAGCAACTGAGCAACCAAGTGAGAGCTCTACTCAGCCCGAGCCTGAAGTAACTACTTTAGCAACTGAGCTACCAAGTGAAAGCTCCACTCAGCCTGAACCTGAAGTAACCACTGTAGCAACTGAGCAACCAAGTGAGAGCTCCACTCAGCCTGAATCTGAAGTAACCACTGTAGCAACTGAGCAACCAAGTGAGAGCTCTACTCAGCCTGAACCTGAAGTAACCACTGTAGCAACTGAGCAACCAAGCACTCCACAACCTGAAGAAGCAGTTATAAGCACGACCGTGCGGGATTTAAGTACAGAAACTAGTTCCGAAGCAGTACCCACTACAGTTAAACCTTGTGATCCAAAACCAGGGTGCAAATGCGGTTGTTGTCAACGAGTGAAGACTCTTGCTTTGTTGATATATTCGTCGGCAGAGAGCGGTAATGCTATTGGCAGTAAGCAACCGAATTGTTCACAAGGCTGCGCCGATAAAGCGCCTCTTGATTTATTCTCTCAACTTATTGCCAAGCTCAGATAAAATCAGTGTTTGTAATAGGATGCAACTTTTATGAAATTTTGAAAAGTAAAAGTAAATATAATATATATATGCATGTAAATTATTATATATTGTTTTAAGATATTATTTATAAATCTCTAGATTTGTATATATATTAAGATCAGGTGTTGGAGGCTGATTATTTTGCATTTTATTTAACCATCGTCACAATCGTTTTATGGTTATATTTCACTAGATACGATAAAAAAACGATTTAAGGATAAATAAATTGAAATTTAACCAATGTACGACTTGATTTTTACATCATCGTCTTTCAATAAATTTTCTTTGTACAGCACCTAACCTTATAAGAGCCATTTTTTATATCACTAACAAGAGAATTTCTAAAATAGTTCGAACCGCTTCTACCGATGACAGAGATCCCCACCTCTGAGAGCGATATCAGATATAATCATAGTAAAATTAATGAATTCAATTTGCTGTTGTTTTAAGATTGCAGGTCCCTTGTTCTCACTTCATTCAACATTCAGAGGAATTATGTAATATTAGAATTAGTCATCTCGTGATATTGTATAGGTTAGGTTGGGTCATAGGGTTGACCCTAATCAAAGGATTTCCCTTTTGCAGATGTTTGTCCTTTACTTTACTCAAGAATCAGGATAGAGATCGACAAGTGCAACGCTAGAACGCAAAACGACATCGAAATCCGACTCGTTTCCGATCGGTTGAAATTGGGTAAGGGTGCATTTTCTATCTAGCTGATAGGCTTTACAGTTTCCAGCGATTCCGTGGCTCTCATACAAGTCTAATATGGAAGAAGCTTAAAGCTATTGCTAACTAGATCAAGCACCCCTTGACAAGTTTTGAGCGCACAGCCAACAAATTGAATGTACACTTCTTTGAAGGAACTTCAGTTCAATACTGAATATATACCCCTACCTTGATAGGAGCCAATATCGCCGATCGGCTATCGAAGTGAATCCACACTTCTTTGAAGGAACTTCAGACCAGTATATAGTATATACTGCTACCTTGACGGCATTCACCTCCGCTTCAAGGCACTAGAATGGTCTTGTAGCCTAAAACTAGAGCTGTTAAATAGCTTCCAACAGAAGACTCCACCTCCTACTCTCCCTTGAGAGAAAACTCACTGCGCTCCTTTTCCAACTCTTTTTTCGCCCACATCACACAAATCTCTCGTAGGTGTGTGAGTCGAGAAGAAACCGCCCGGAACGCAATCGAAGCATTGAAAATTTCGGTGTGTCAGTGTACGGGTCCCCTCATATAATTAGCTTCCCTAAATCTAAAGTCAGTCTTCGTCGCAAAGCACTTGCAACTCAATTTGCAGATGCAACGCATAGAATGGCATTGATTGCCATCGTTGATGGTGTCTTTAGTACATCACAAATGCCGATGAGAGCCGCTCTTTAATACATCTTTAATACATCCCCCAATCTGTCAACAGTCTCATAAAACATTATTGGCTTAACAATGGTTTTATTAAGCAGAAACACCACTTTTGTTGAAATGCCACACATCTTCGCAATTGCTCTTATAACACAGTGTAAGGCAGTCGTTGTATTCCTTACACTCTCCTGAATGTTTAGCTTTCATGAAAGGATAAACACCAAATACTTCACTCTGTCCACCAAATGAATAATAGAGCCTCCCAACGAGGGAAAAGTAACAGCAGGTATATCTCCTAGTAAAACAAAATTGTTCAATAAACAATATATGCACCCTCAAGTGAGATCGTAAACGGTGTTTAGCCGCTGCCTCGTGGAAGAGCAGAAGGGCCGAGTGTTTTGCATAAGACTCCGCCACTTCTTCTAAGATTAGGTTGATAAAAAGTACATAAGCATATGTATATGTGTTTTACTTTTATTCTAAAACTTATAGTGCCCTTTCGTACATCAATTATTTACAGGATTTAGGAAAAAATATTATACTTTCCTATTTAAATTCTAGCAGTGGAAGTTCAAACTTGTGTTCTTTTCTAAATTCAATTACATTTCCGCCTCTCATAACCGTTACTATATACTACATATATTACGCACATTATGTCAGATGATAGAGCTTCGTATCGCCGACTATATCCACGTCGCTGCCGTCGTCATCTTCCTCATCGTCATCATCCACATCCGAGTAATCGTCCGTAGAGTAATCATGTTGCAGAAAGCCCATGGCATTCTCCAATTGACCACCTGAAATATTGCGCAACATTTGTAAATGTTGCTGATGCGACGCAACATTATGGCCGCTATGCAGCAGTTGGGAATGCGTGCCGCCACCACCCAGCGAGTCGCTGCCATTATTACAAGTATTAGTGTTGCCACGTAATTGCAAGTGTGTTGGAAGTGTCTGCGCGTGTGTGTGCATATTTTGTTGTGGAAGCGTTCCATGTTGCTGTTGTTGTTGCTGTTCGCGCGCATAAGCCTGCGCAGCAAATGCCTTTTCAACGCCATTTATATTGTCCGCGCCATTATTGCTATTACTCGAGCTGCCACTCTGTTGCATGTGGTTATTATTGTTGTTGGCGTGGCTACTGGCATTTGTTAACGTCGCATTATTGCTGCTCTTTGCACTGTGACTGCTGCTGCTGCCGCTGCCGTCCGAACGTGAAAAGTCAACGGGTTCTGCAAATGGAACGCCAAACAAAAGATAAAGAAACAATTTTTGCATTAGTCGTTGTTGTTGTACAGAAAGTTTTTCATTGTACTTCTTTGGAGTTTTCGTAAATGAAATTATGTGAAATATTGTCACTTTAATTGGCTGCAGCAGTGCAACGTTGATGGACAAGAAAAGTTTTGTTGAGTTTTCAAAGTACCAAGACAATTTTCTCAAGCTTTTGTGGTAAATGTTTTTTTTTCATTTTCTACAGCGGAAAGGCAAGTGCAAGAACTTGATGTTTCTTTATTTAAACGCTATGAACGCTATAAATTATGAATTTGTTCTCAGAAATTTAAGAAACTTTTAGGAGAGGAGATGATGTCAAATCTAAGTACTAAGCGACATATCAATGTACCGCTACGTTACAAAACTGTATTATATTTGAGAAAAAGAAGAAGGGCCAGGTTGAAATAATTATAAACTCCCTGTTGAGGGAGCCATTCGTAACATATCTGTTGTTAATATTAGGTCTAGTAAGAAAAATAATTCCAAAATGTCCAAGAAATGTCTTTAATACTCTCTATCTCACAATGTATAATTGCGTTGTGATTATGCTATACAGACATGGCGTTGGAAAAATCGGAATTCCTCAGACATTTCTTGACTCAGTATTGTTTGAGAAGGCGCCAAAAGGTGGACCCCAGCAAAGTCGTAGTTTACAGTTTTTTTTCGGTAAAGTCGAAAATGCAAGCCAGGCTTGCTGAAAATGAAATAGTGTTTGTTGTTCTGATACTATACAAGTAAGAGCCAATCACGCGAATTTTGGTTTCGTTAATTCCGTTCTGGTAATTTTGACGAAAGAAGCAACACGCTCTGGAAAACTAATTGTCGAAAATATCGATAAAATGAATATAAATCATCGAGTCCGATCATCACGCGAGCACTGTTCCCTTTGTCCAAGGGATAAAGATTCTAAAGAAAACCTTTGAAGCATTTAAATAAGGCTTGATACAAAAAACTCGATGTATGCGTGTCACACGAGTTAACGTAGGAAAATTAAATTCAAGTGCAAATCACTGAATTGCAACAAAATCAATCTATTTCTAAAGTGAATAACTTATGACAAAGTCAAGCGAAAACATTAGTAGTATGTCGCGGTGTAACGATGCAAGTTGTGGTGAAGCCAGACGTTCAGCCAGGTTTTGTTATGTGTTTAATGGAATTGCCAGAAAAGTATCTGCTATGAGCTGCTCTGCTACGTTCAAACTTTAATTCAGACTTGGACCGTCTGAAGCAGCAACCGCCTCGAAGTGATCTGCTTTGATCAAAAGGAAAGAAGATTATGTCCCATCAGGACAACGCAAGATCACATCGATAGTGATTCGGTAGAAACTTCAGACGCTTTATAATGTAGCAGGTTTTATGCATTCACATTATAGTCCGGACCTGGTACCATCAATAAAAACATCTTTTTTACTACACCAGTATATTTGGGTAAGGGTTATTTGATGAATTTTAACCGAACAATTGCGTGTCATCCCCAAAGTTCTCTGAGCACCATTTACTTAGGAGTGGCCAGAAGTTATTCTTTTACATAAGGCTCAAGCAGCTCAAGACTTCCGGCTCTAGACCAAGTATTCTCTGGGTAGCCAGAAAATATCCGTTTGACCAAAAGCACCATAAGGGTCTGTCTTTATGCTGCTTTGTCTGAATTTGATATCCCCGAAAAACTTATACGGCTGTTTAAACGTTGGAGAAAATAATTCGAGCAGCAGATCTGAGTAGTGAAGGTGCAATGTTCTACAAGAGTGTATAACTGCTAGCGTATGCCGATGATATCGATATCGTTGGCCATAACAGCTGCACCCTTAGTTCGGCTTTCTCCAGATTGGATTAAGAAACGAAGCAAATGGGTCTGGTAGTAAACGAGGGCAAGACGAAATATCTCATTTCCTAATGAACGACTGGTGCTCTCTTGTAAACTCGGTTATAATCACGTAAGCGGAGTCTACGGTAATAAAAAAGAAGAAGATGCGTTCGAATATTTTCAGGTTTTGAGCGCAAATTAACAACTTTAAATAAAAGAGGGAATATATTATTGAAGAGTCTAAATTAATGTCCCACAAGCAGAAGTGGAAATTGAGAAGACGATGGCGAGCATGTCACTTCTCTTAAGGAACTACGGTCAAGGTTAAAAGCAGCTATTATTATGGTCCAATCAGAACTCGAAATTTAAAATCAAAATCTATCACCGGAAATCGTAACCATTTGGGAACAAGACTCGAGTTCTTTAAAGGACTATACGTTGTAATCTGAACCTGTGATACCGACTGTCCGCCGATCTTCAATCAAAGATCTTTAAGATCAGATAAAGGGAAATTTTTAATAAACATAATAATTGTTACGTTAAGGTAAAATGTGTCGATTTTAAATCTCTTATTTCCGATGACAACAGATCAAAATTCAGTTCTTACGCTAAAAGCATTATGCAGAAGTTCTTTAAAGTCCCTAATAGCTTTGATAGACGGCAGCGTTAATCCGGATTAACTACGCACATAATCAGATAAAGGGTGATTTTTTAAGAGCTTGATAACTTTTAAAAAAAAAAAAACGCATAAAATTTGCAAAATCTCATCGGTTCTTTATTTGAAACGTTAGATAGGTTCATGACATTTACTTTTTGAAGATAATTTCATTTAAATGTTGACCGCGGCTGCGTCTTAGGTGGTCCATTCGGAAAGTCCAATTTTGGGCAACTTTTTCGAGCATTTCGGCCGGAATAGCCCGAATTTCTTCGGAAATGTTGTCTTCCAAAGCTGGAATAGTTGCTGGCTTATTTCTGTAGACTTTAGACTTGACGTAGCCCCACAAAAAATAGTCTAAAGGCGTTAAATCGCATGATCTTGGTGGCCAACTTACGGGTCCATTTCTTGAGATGAATTGTTGTCCGAAGTTTTCCCTCAAAATGGCCATAGAATCGCGAGCTGTGTGGCATGTAGCGCCATCTTGTTGAAACCACATGTCAACCAAGTTCAGTTCTTCCATTTTTGGCAACAAAAAGTTTGTTAGCATCGAACGATAGCGATCGCCATTCACCGTAACGTTGCGTCCAACAGCATCTTTGAAAAAATACGGTCCAATGATTCCACCAGCGTACAAACCACACCAAACAGTGCATTTTTCGGGATGCATGGGCAGTTCTTGAACGGCTTCTGGTTGCTCTTCACCCCAAATGCGGCAATTTTGCTTATTTACGTAGCCATTCAACCAGAAATGAGCCTCATCGCTGAACAAAATTTGTCGGACGTAAAGCGCGAAACACATTTCGAACCGAACACTGATTTTGGTAATAAAATTCAATGATTTGCAAGCGTTGCTCGTTAGTAAGTCTATTCATGATGAAATGTCAAAGCATACTGAGCATCTTTCTCTTTGACACCATGTCTGAAATCCCACGTGATCTGTCAAATACTAATGCATGAAAATCCTAACCTCAAAAAAATCACCCGTTATAATGTTGCAAACGAAAATGCAGCTAACTCTCTAAAACTTTGAGGATTAAATGGGAGTTAGTAATGGAGTTATCTTCACTAACTCCTGAATAAATCCAGATTACCACTGTCGTCTATCAATGCTATAAGTTTTAGTATAAAAATTTCCCTTAAAGAGGATAGACTACTAGATCTAATTGTGTATGACACGTTATTAAAAATACTGTTTTTCTAACTACACCCATCAAAAATACTCACCATTAGTATTGTCTCGCCGTCTCAGCTGTTTCTTATGCTTCATGCGACGATTCTGAAACCATGTCTTCACTTGTGTCTCACTTAGACCTAAAGCGGTTGCCAACTCCACACGTTCCGGTGTCGAGAGATATCTTTGAGCTTCAAAACGCTTCTCCAGCCCTGATAATTGTGGATCGCTGAAAACCGTGCGCGCTTTGCGGCGACGACAGTGACGCAATGCGTTCACCCCCATACCTAAGCCTAAAGCCAGTTCAGGCACACAACCGGCGCCGCCAAAGAGGTGACCACCACCGAAGAGGCTTGCTGGAAAAGTGAGGAACACAAATAACAACAACAACTTAAACATTTTTCAATATATTGATAAATAGGGTACATGTGTTCGTTTTTTGTATTTAAGTTGCCTAATTGAATTACGTTCGGTCAAACACCCGAAAAAGTTTGGTGTCTCTAATTTGTGTAGAGATTTTTCAGACTGACAACTACTATTTATTTACATGTGGTGTTAATTATATTATTGGCATGTGTGTTTGGAATGCAAACTTACCCTGCGAAAGAAAATAAGGGTCCACTGATTTGTAGGCACCCGACGAGGGTGACAAGTAGCCGAGCGTCATCTGCAAGAAGCCATGGTCACTGTATGCCGCACTTGGGTACAACACCGAAGCTGGATGTGGATGTTGCGGCGGTGGCGGCGGTAGTGATGGAGGTGGTGGTGGCGGTGCTGCAGACACTTGTTGTGCTTGCGGTAAATAATTACTTGTCGGTGGACTAATTTGATGTGTTGGCACCGACGGAGTCGTATTGTTGGTGTTGCTGTTGCCTTGATTTCCATGGGTTGCATTAGTTAATATGGTTGGCGATGGCAGTGAACCGGACGAAGCGGATGATATAGAAGAGGGTGCGGTCAAAGCGCCGGACAAATTAGCACGTTCGCTCGGTTTGAATCTGCAACGATGGAGTGAGAGAACCAAAATTTGAGCTAATATTGTGGCATTATTAATTTCTAACTACTTATTTATGAAATTAATGAATGTGTATGATTGTTAGATGAGACAAGGAAGTTCTTGAATTAAGTTTTGTGAAAATAATTTCTCAAACAAAAAAGTTCCCGATATAAGAACTTGATTTGATAGACTTTTCTTCAAAAGTCCATAGTGGAGTGGCGAAAAGTTTAACAGTATAGAAACACAGTAGAATATTTATCCATTGTCATAAGTTTCAAGAATATTATTCTTAGTTCATTCAGAAGGCATGGTGGCGGAAATGTTACGGTTTGGAATAGTGTAGGTCCAATCGTAAGAAACAATGGAATAATACAATTTTGAGTACTTGCTTTTTTTTTAAACCACATAGAACCCCATGGTTTCTATTCCATGCCAGTCAAATGGAAATTTGTGTAAGATATTCATCCCAAACACGTTTCGATCTTTTGGATTGGCCAGTCTAAAGCCCTGACCAGTAACCAAGTGAAAATCTACAAATTGAAATTGAGGCTGACACAGCAAAGGTTATTTACAAAAACATTTAAAGTCACCCATCTGCCGCTAAAAGCGAACAGTTTGTATAACGGCTATATGAAATGTGGTCCGGTCTAAAGAATATGTTCGGAGCTTGCAGCAAAGAAAAATATACCTTAAAAAATAAAAAAAGTTTTCCATATAAGGACTTGATTTTAATCGTTTAGTTTGTACCTTTATGATAGTTATACGAGGTGTGTTCAAAAAGTATCGCGAATTTTGTGTTTTTTCAAAAATTATTTATTTATTCATGAATATCTATTTTGTCCCCTTCAAAGTAATCCCCATGAGATATTATACACTTGTGCCAACGGTTTTTCCAATTTTCGAAGCACTTCAAAAAATCATGTTTTTTTTGATCTTCTTCAGCTCCTCCTTCGATGCCGTCTATATCTCGTCAAGAGAAGCGTAACGCCGTCCTTTCATAGGCCTCTTCAGTTTAAGGAACAAGAAAAAGTCACAGGGGGCCAGATCTGGTGAATACGGTGGCTGCGGCATCATTAGTGTGTTGTTTTTGGCCAAAAAGTCGCGCACAAGCAACGATGTGTGTGAGCAGGGGCGTTATCGTGGTGCAAAAGCCAATTTTTGTTCATCCACAAATCCGGGCGTTTCTGGCGGATTGCTTCGCGCAAATTGCGCATAACTTGCAGGTAATATTCCTTATTGACCGTTCTTCCCTGTGGCAAGAACTCATGATGCACCACGCCCCTGCAATCGAAGAAAACTGTCAGTTACGATTCGCGATACTTTTTGAACACACCTCGTACGCTATAGTGGTACGATTTAGCGGAAATGGATGAATCTACTCTGGTTGTCACGTTATAGGTTCATTCTGGGTATTATACGCTTCGTGGAAAACTTAATATAATATTAAAATTGCAATATTTGTTCAAATCAAAGCAAATAAATTCGAATTCTCAACTGGTTTATAAATTGGATCATGAACCTAATATTCCTCGTGGAATTCAAAGATTCGTCGGAAATAGCTGAAAAAAGTAAAATGTTAATAATTTTTTTTTCTATATATATGACTCTTCATGCATTTAGCTATTATACCCTGAGTATATTGGTTAGTTATGAATCTGACATCACATAGTTTATTTCGGCTTCGGTGTATATGAGCAAGGTTGGCTCATATTCAAATATGGCATAAAAAATCCTCACATTTTTCTTTTATTTCGCCTACATTTCTGATTATGGTTATTATTTTAATATCAAATTTCACTTTTTTTTGCAAAAACCACTTTGAATTCATAGCTACTTGTTACTAACAAACTATGCGGACTCTGTGTTATAAGTTCCACAGTTGGGCTTCCATTTTTATCCTTATTTGTAGGCTAGAAATAAGAATATAGTAATATATGTTCAACTTTTTGATTGATATTTCTTTCGTGGTCGATTTGATGTCTAATATTATAGATACATTTATTATTTATTATTACATTTGTTTGCCCGAACTTTCCATTGACCAGTGCTAAAAGCTCTAAAATAGTTTGGAAACTGCTTGTAGATTATTTTATTTAGAAAAAGTTTTCACGTCGCTAATATGATCTAAATTTGATACTACCTGTCGCTGACTATTGGAAAATAATCTACTTCTATAACTACAAATTGGGAAACAAATAAGATTTGTACCCAACATGCTCTCGGCTTTCGATGTATGCTATTTTAGGACACGGTATTTATTTATACCAACACAATTTTCTAAGAACTTAGACTCACATTTTCCCTATTATTCTACAGCTTCTTGTCTAATAAACAATTCTTCTCTAGGTGAGGTTAGTCCAATAAGCCACGCATAGACCACTTTTAGTTCTTTGCGTTACCAGATGGAGTTCAATTACTAGATTCATGAGGAGTAGTTAGCCTTTAGGATGCCTGCGCTTGACGCAAGTTTTAACCATCTCTGTGGCCGCACTATCGATATCTCTTTCAGTGTATCATATCGTGGGGCCCTCAGATGCTTACAGCGTAGTCTCGAGAAACTCTTTTCTTCATTGTGAATTTATGTTGAAGTTTACCACTGTTTTATATAAATTATTAAATGTACTTTTTAGGTCTATATGTACAGTTTTCTTTGAGAGAAAAATTACGTTTGGTCTTCCTTACAAAATATTTTTTTAAGTTTTTCCCTGCAGATTTTGATCACAAACTGATCTAATTTCATGTGATGGTTGAATTGATCGGAATAGAATTTTATTGTGGTTTGCACTACGATCTAAGATCTATTGTGCCGTCTCTCGAGGTACCCGCAAAGGACATTTGGATAATAACAACATTAAATTTTCTATGCTTATCAAGCTAAACCTTGAGTCAAAATCTTAATTTGAAATACCGTTGGCGTAATATAATATAAAACATGTAAGAGAATACAATACTCCGTCGGCATTTGCGTAAAGGGCTTGCACTGCACTGTCACTATAGGACATTATCGAGACTATCAATACAACTTTCTTAATTTAACGAGATTAGTCATCTTATAATGAAGGATGCAAAATATAGTAGCAATCAAACATGAGAAGCACGGAAGTAAGCAATAATCTTCAGGTTTACGTCTAGCAAAGAAACCCAAGTTTGGCATACTAATTAACGAAATAATCTCTCAGAGAGATAAAAACCTTAGGTACTTGGACTAAAATATTATATTTGAACTCAAATTCTGTAAAAAACCATTGAATTTGTTAAGGCTTCTTTCTTCGCATAATATCAAATCCCGGAATGTAAACCGGAATAGATCCGAGAAATAATTGCACAGAAGTGTGAGCTCAAAAGTAGATTAGTCGGCTTATTTTTTCGACAGGCTCCACGATTATTTCGAAACCGGGCCGGGAACCAGTGAATTCGTAAAAGGTTTTCCCGCCATCAAAGTTCTAGCTCAATAGAAATCGAAATGGAACTGAGAAATAATTTCGCAGAGATTCCTCCGAGACTCCGATTACCAAGAAATAATTGAGCAGAAATGTAGTTCAAAGGTGGCTCACACACTCCGTTTTGAGACACCGATTACTGAGGTGTAAACTCCAAGGTGGCTACAAACCTCTTTCTCCTACGATTATTTCGAACTCGGAGAGAAGCTCTGTTGGGAATTTGAGGCATTCAAAGAGATCGGTAAAGCACCTTTTTCGAAAACTTAAAAAAAAACACTTCATGGCGAATCCTAATTTAAGATAACACAATTTCTGAATGGTGACGGCAACGATTCTAAATTACAACTCAACCCTGAAAAACTTGTAAAATTAAAGCCAACCAAATAGGTAGAAGGCCCGACGGTAAATTTGAATAATCTAATCTTGCTTGTATTGAAAGTTTACCGTTGTTGCGCCACGAGTCGTGTATATTCCTCGTTATCATCCAATGCATGTATGGGTGAATGTTTTTGATGGTGTTGCTGTTGTTGCGACGGTTGTTGCTGCCGCAATTTTTCACTATCACAATTATTTTTGGCACATTTTCCAACTGCCGTTTTCACTTTATTGCTGCTGTTGTGGTTATTAATATTGTTGTTGTGAATATTACTAGTATTATTATTGTTGTTGTTGTTTAAATTTTGACACAAAATATGTTCGATGGAGAACGGTGTCTTTGCGGTGACAATTGTAGCGGATTGCTGTTTATTGCCAGCGCCGCCGACGGTACTATGACTAACGGTACCCGCACTATTAGCGGCGGACACAAGCGAATGCGGCGGCGAAGCTGTCACGCGCTCACTAACTTGTATGGACATTTTTTGCACTTTCTTTTGTAGTAAGTTTTTAACAATTTTATAATTTTTTAATAATTGTTAACTTTTTGATTGATATTTTATAGCGTGCGTTTGAAGTATCAACACTATTAAACTTCAGAAATCCACTTCCGACAGGTTGACAGTCGCGCGTACCGCATTCGTCGACAGTTGAGCGCGTTTTGTCCGTTCAATCACCGCACAACAACCGTAAATCACTCTAATCTACGACATTGACTTGCATTATGGTGTTGCCGTTGCAGCCATTGCACCCACCACCAGCAAGCATCCTTGCAGCATTAAAAGTCGTATGTATCGGAAACAACCCTTCCCCGACGTCCTGATTTATGCGCTTATGTGCTTTTACGAGTAAATCACCATGCAAATTGCTGCCTCCAAGGCACAACTCAAACTCTACATAGCCGCCTTAGTCCACTAGCGGTTGTTAATAGCATCATGAATAACAACAATCACAGTAACAAACGTGAAACCACCCCACTTGTTGTGTGCGCTCTTTCCGACTGCTTGAACACACCCACTCAGCACTACCAAAGCGTCAACGCGCCAACGCTTCGGCCGTGTCAACATATATTCGTCCTTTATTTGGCATCCTTGTCGCACTGTGTCATGCCATTGCACTGCATTCGATTTTCTCGTTTAGTCACATTGCTATACCGCATTTTCCCCATTCAGTTTACAAGTAATTTTCTCAAATTAACAAGGAAATTTAGCCTTAACTGGGCTATTATTATTTTTTTCCACGTACATACATACATAGATTCATGTGTATATGTGAGAACTTATGGGATCTCTTTTGCATTCTGACATTGTATGTACTATATATTAGAATCAATTTGAGTAATAGGGCTACCCATATGATGGAATCTGGCTCAAATACACTGTTTAAAATTATAAAATAATTCCTCCATTTTTCGAAGATAGTTTCCAAAACCGAAATATTTTCTTCGAATAACTAAATTGAACTTATTGAGATCGGTTAGGTTAGGTCGTAGGGTTGATCCAAATTTGATAAATCTCACTTAGACAGGTATTCAACCCGCGGGTAAACCATAAACTCTTAAAAGTGATCTTAGATCGCCAAATCTTTGGAGCTTACAAAAAATTTATTAGGTCGGTAAAAACCAAACCCAGCGACTTTGCTGGATTCGGCAAAGGTGTGTCTACCAATATAGTTCAATCTCAGTCTGGCTAATAGAAGAGAAAGTGACGTTTTTCTCCTCACAGCTTTGGAAAAGACCGTTCAACGAAATATTAAGTGACCCTATTGGACATTGTTCAGTCAGAATATCTACAATTACAACGAGATTGACTTTTCTAAGAGTAAGTAGTTCCGAGGACCAACTGTCCCAATTGAATATGTGACACATCGTAGGTGTTGTTTGCAAATATTTAAACCAGTTTTTCTTCAATAATAACACTAAAAGTTCGTCCCGGACATATAACCCAAAAAATCCTTGTTCTTTGTTAGAAATCCATATTTCATTTCGGTGAATATCCTTGTCTTTTACGGGTTGCCTTTAATAGAAACTAAAGCTCTAATGAGCTTATTATATCCAGTGCTAATTTAAAACAATCATTTCTACCAAGGCGGGCTAGAATAAAACACTTCCTCAAAAAAAACAGAAAATTGAGCTCACTCCTTAAAGTTCGACGTCATATGCTTATGTAAGTATAAAATCTTGTATCTACTTGTTATTCCAAATGCCTCCTAATAAAGCCTTATCTAATTGATTTGAGGGACATCTTCTTCTTCATTGGCGTAGACACCGCTATGATATGAACTAGCCAGCGTAGCCCCTGTCTGTTAATTCGCTGCACTACGTCAATGTCGTCGCACATCTCGTACAGCTCATCGTTCCATCAAATGCGATGTTCGCCGTTGCCAATACGCAAAGAACCATAAATTTTCAGGAGAGCCTTTCTCTCAGAAATTCGTTAAATCTACTAATCTACGTTGTCATCGTCTATACCCCTGCACCATATAGCAGGACGGGAATAATGAGTGACTTATAGAGTTTCGTTTTTGTTCGTCGAGAAGGGATTTTGGGGATGTTCGAGTCTCAATCACTGCGGCAGTATAGCAAGGCATCATATTCGACACAAAAATGTTGCAATATAAGTATCAGCTGAGTATCTGCAGAAAAACAACACTGTCGCAATATTGCCGCAGTTATTTGCTTGCTCGAACATCCCCTTTATTTCTCAATTGCTTACTCAGTCCGAAGTAGCACCTGTTGGCAAAAGTTATTCTGCGTTGGATTTCGACGCTGACGTTGTTTTTGCTGTTAATACTGGTTCCAAGATAGACGAAATCATTTACGACTTCGAAGTTATATCTTTCAGCAGTGACATGGGAGCTAAGTCGGGACAGCGATGTCTATTTTTTGATGACAGAAGATATTTCGTCTTGCCCTCGTTCATTACCAAACTCATTTGCTGGACAAGTAAGCAGTTTGGAGAAAGCAGAATTCACGGCGCAGATGTTGAGGCCAATGATATCAATACCATCAGCATACGACTTCTTATAGGAGATTGTGCTCAATTAGACCTCGAAATGGATCACCCTTTATAAATGATAAGCTTGGTGAGTTGAGTCGATTTAGCCTGATCCGGCTCTATATATACGCGAAATAGTTCATCAGTTTTTGAGAGTCTTTGTATTTAACCAGATATTTTTTGCGAAATTGGACACACGTTATTGTTGAAGGCATCGATATAATGTTCGAACGTATTGTTTAGTTTGGACCACTAGAGCTGCTATACGAACTGACCGTTCCAAATCAAGATAATTATATTTTTTTTACCGAAGTAGCCAAAGTTAACATTTTTTTCTTGTTTTATATTAAACTTAGAATTACGGTTAATAAATAATCGAATCTTTAACAAGTATCATGTAGGAGTATTTTGTAAACTGTGTATACATATTTCCAGGAGCCTGGTTTGAGAGGTCACCAATATCTTTAATACGGTTTGGAATGTTTTAGGTTCTTTCAGGCTCATTAAAAACAATCCTTTTCTTAACACACATTCCTAAGAGTGAAACCGCCGCGTTGACTTGTTTCCTGAATCTTCTACTTGATAGCTTGTCCTTGAAAATTTATCGACACACTCATTGCTTCAACTATAACAGCAATAACGACCTCTGGGCTAAAAAGCATTCGATGGTAGAGCATCAGCTTTCCGAACAATTTCGTATACACACATACCTTCGTACAATACCGTTGATACCGTTGATTAAGACAATCAGAATCAATATGTGCGTATTGATTGGCGTCACAATGCGTTTCCACCTGCGTCTCAAAGCATTGTGCAAATACAATAGGCACTCACATATGTACATATGCAAGCGGAAACTCATATGCATGTGTGTGTATGTGTGGACATAGTTGCTGCGTCTTCTATCGTCATCATTAATTCACAATTATAAATTAATTACAATAATTGTGGCATTGACAACGCAACAGAAACGTTAATTATGGTGAAATTGATGCAAAATGGCTGCCAGCTGCTAGCTGCTCGGTAGCTGCGCTGTGTTGGTGGCGTTGTCATGCCGAGCGCTCCAAGAGCTGCGCGGCACGACGCCATAGCGTATTTTTTTTTGTGCGAAGGACTTCAATCAATTGTGAACATACATATCGGTTGACGCTCATGCGTTTATATACATGTACGTGTGTGTGAAGTTTTTCTGATAAGTGAAAAACGCAAACTATTTTCGTAGTTTTTTCGCCACTTTTTCGTACATACATACATATATATGTACAAATTTACGTAATATTCCGTTTAATTGCGCTTCGTTATTCATATCCTTGCGCCGTGTTTTTGCTGTTGTTGTGCAATAATTGCCACAGATTGTGCTTTAATTGCAAACTTTTTTTGTACGCTACTTTTTTCTCGAATAACATTGTATGCATATAATTATATTTTTTTTGTGCAAGGCAAAATGTTACAGTATGCTGTGGTCAAATATTAACTGTCATTTAAATGATTAAATGAGCAGAGAACTACACTTCAAACTCGTATGTAACGAGTATGGAATTTACCAGTTAAATTGGGTGATTTAATTGGGTTAATTGAGCCAAAATCAGTGTGCTTTTCGTCTAAGGTGTTATTAATTATTATTTCTGAATATAACATGTTGAAGAAGGCGTTCCGGAAAGTACTCACAATATTGATTTATATCGAAATAAATAATAGAGAATAAAAAGGTAAAAAAATATAAAATATGCACCAAATTTAACTCACAAACGAAAAGTGTTGAGCAAATCTTCAATTTGGGTATGTTTCAAAATAGAGTTGCCACATTTACCCAAAAAAAAATTTTTAATTTTAAAATATTTGCTAAAGCAGTTTAAATTCACTTCTCTAAAATGTCCCAAACATTTTTTTTTTAATATTTATATTTTGAAATAGTGTTGCCACTTTTCGAAAAACATAAAAAATATTCACTCAATTCAATTTAAATATATTTTGAAAAAAAGTTACCACCTATATAAAAATAAATATTATAAATTATTATTTAAAAAATTGCTAAATGGTGGACAATACACCTTGATGAAACTGCGCTCCACACAGTTACTCGATCTGAATGAAGTACCTCGCGGATTATTTCTGGATTTGACTCACTCCATATACGGCAATTTTGCCTCTTTACATTTCCTTTTAGCTCAAATTCGGCCTCCTCACACATAAACAGGCAATTTATCAAGTTGTCTTCCTTGGAAACTTCAATCAGTTTTTGGCAAAATCCCAGCCGAATAGACAAATATACATGGTTTAGCAGGCTTGTTATTTGAACTTTGTGGAAACAGGTTTAAGTCATTATAAATTACCCTATGGACGGTCATAAGTCTGCTAACTCCAAGTTTCGCCTATAAGTTGCGAGCAGAAACTCTTGGATTTGTTTGAATTGACGATGCAACGATCGCGATTGTTTCTTGAACACGAACGTACGGATCTCGATGATACGGTCATCTTGCGATACTTCGCGATTCGGCCAACTACATAACAGCGAAAATCCCGTCTGAATTCCCTTTGGGCGGAAAGCGTTCTGCAAAGCATGGTACCGCTGTACTATCCAAACCCTTTCGGTATTGAGGTTTTTTAAAAAGTAACTTTTTAGAAAATCTCAATAATAACCCGACACATAAAAAAAATAAAGTAAAGAAGGGCTAAGTTCGATCAATGATTTTATGCTCTCGCAATTTGAAAAAATTAAATATTGTAAAACTTCATACATATCTGATTTTCTACATGATTTCATCCATTTTAGGCAAGAGGATACACTGTTATTAGAAATAGATCATTTCTGAATTTCATGAAATTTCTTACATATTGATCGAAAATATTTACACATTGTATATCAACTGCAGCAAATAATAACTCCGTATCTCAATGTAGTACTTCGTTATGACAATTTATAAGTTTTCGTTTAATAGCGTTTTGTGGGCGTGGCAATGGTCCGATTCCTCCCACCTGCCATATCAATCTCCCTTGAGTACCAGGTAACTAATGCGTATGTAGCATGTTTCAGTATGATTTCTCAAGTCTGGATCGTTCATATATGTACATACATATATAACCTTAATCGGGACTGATAGATTAGTTTTAGGTGAAACAATCAAACGTTTATTGAACAAAAGTGCTGAAAACGCTTTTAATTTAAGCAAGTTTTTGAGTAAAGTTGCCACCTAATAAACAAATATGCGTAGAAACCAAACAAAATATCATCAGCATCCAATCGAAAAAGTTGGAATGCGAATTACCTTCAGAACTCCTTATAATGTACAGTTATTATCGAGTTGTTATACAAGTAGGCCTAAGATGCCCAAAAATTAAAATGAAAAATTACAATCTTCATATACATACATATATACTCGTAAGAATGAGTTTTATTTCAATGTAAAGTCTTAACCTTATATGGTGATCTAAGGGAAGGGGAATGTTTATTATCAACGAAAGAAATTCTGTGGCATTTATTTTCTGAAAATTATCTTTTTCGTGTGTTGCCACGCTCCAGATGGCACATACGTTGAGATTTTCTATGACTCATTGGAGCATTTCGACTGGTAACTGGCGAATGACACACGTAATAGACTACAGATTTTAGATATCCTCACACGGAACAGTCTAACGTTGTTATATCACACGATCTTGGTAGCCAAACGGGTTGCCCAAAAACGTGAAATTATTTGTTCACTGAAATGCCAGGTCTTGAATCCCTTCAGGTTGCTCTTTGTCCACAATGCGGCAATTTTGCTTGTTTACATACCCACTGAGCCAGATATGGGTCTCATCGCTGAACAAAATTAGGCTCGAAAACTTTGAGCGGCTTTAGTTCTTGCACAAGCTGTATTTTGTACGCTTTCAATTTAAGATCTCGACGTAAAATGCGCCAAGTCGTTTCATAGATCAGCTAGAGTTACTGCGAACGGCGCCAAAATTACTCTTCACGATCTTTGTGTACACTCTCAGTTACGGCTGCTTCATTTTCCTTACGGGGTGCTGGACGTGGTTTATTCGTCGAATATTGTCCAATAGTGAATGATGGGTCTCAAGATAGGTGATAATAATAATAATAATATTGCTCTCAGTAGACCGATTGTGTTGACCATAAGTTGAGAGAATCGTGCGAAACACATTCTTTACAGAACGTAAATTTTGGTAATAAAGATAACCGATTTGTCAAACAATACAGAACAAATATAACATGACAGCTTGACAAGACTCACGCGTGATCTGTTAAAGAAAGATTATTAAAAAAGTACCTCTGGAGCACCCATTATAATTAAAAGGTAACACTCGTTTTTATACTCTTGCAATAAGTTGATACAGATTATTATAGTTTTCGTCACCTAACGGTTGTACGTATCACCTAAAACTAATCGAGATAGATATAGGGTTATATATATATACATATAATGAATAGGATGACGAGAGAATTGAAATACGGTTAACTGTCTGTATGTCCGTCCGTCCGTCCGTGCAAGCTGTAGCTTGAGTAAAAATTGATATATTATTGAGTTTAACACATATACATATATGTATCTCCTAAACCGCTAAAGCTAGAAAAACCAAATTCGTCCAGCAGGAATATTGCATGAACTCCTATCAATTAAAATACATGAAATCGGATGAAAAGAACGTTCACCCATATAACGATACAGTTGCTTTATAGAGGCCGGTGGAAAAATTAGACGATGGGCGTGGCACCGCCCACTTTTTGGTGAAATCACTTATCTCGGTACCCGTTTGACCGACTTGGTACGTGGCATACTTTTCATATTCTTATGTCACAACCATATCTGTTTCCCATATAGCACAATTTTAAATTCCATTGTATTCTTTCACTTTGCAGTACACAAACCAAGAAGTATTAATATAATAGGATAAAATTTTGCGCTAATAATTTTTTTAACGTATGCCACTTTATGATCAAAACTTGTTCATATCCAACCAAAACTGTTCAAGCTCCCATGTACCCAATATGTGAACCACAGTGCCTATAGTTGACTGTTTGTTGGTCGCAAATATCGATCAATGTTTGATATATTAATATAAAAGTCAGGAGTAATACTTTTCTGACAATGGTATGTTAGTATTTTAAAAATGAGTTGAATCGCGCCAAAGCTTCCCTTAGCCCCCATATACTTAATATAAAGGTTTTCGAATTTCCGGGTGACTTTGTACCGCATATACATTTATAGGCTGCTATATAAGTATATTTCTGGACTAGGCAACACTAAGTGTTGCCAGGTGCAATCTGGCATTTCCATTGGAAAGTTTGACATTTTTTAGCATAATATCACTCAGAACGTTTTGTCATTTAATAGTGAATTGTGTTATTTACAGTTAATTAAAAAATTCATCTCGGCCAAAAAATGGAATTAGCTCGTGAACATTTTCGTGCGATCATTTTTCACAACTTTCGACGTGGATTATCACGACAAGAGTGCATCGATGAACTTAAATCTTTGTATGGCTTTGAAGCACCATCCTATAGCACTGTGAAAAACTGTTACAACGAATTCAATCGTGGCCGACGCTCGCTCAAAGACGAATTCCGTGAAGGTCGTCCAAAAACAGCCGTTGTGCCAGAAAACATCGATGCCGTACGTGAACTGATAATGCAAGACCGTCATGTAACATACCTTCAGATAGAACAATGCCTATGCATTTCTCTCACCAGCATACATTCGATATTGCATGAACACCTGGCCGTAAAAAAGGTTTGTTCTCGTTGGATCCCGCACAATTTGACAATCGCTCAAAAAAAGGCTCGTGTGGATTGGTGTAAAGAACTGCTGAAAAAATACGATCGCGGTGCTTCAAAAGACGTTTATAAGATCGTCACAGGTGACGAATCATGGATCTATGCGTATGAGCCCCAAACAAAACAGCAATCGATCGTGTGGGTCTTCCAAGACGAGCTAAAAAAATAAAACATTTTTGTTGATAAATATGCCTATTTTCATTATTAGGCCAGAAATATATATAGCAGCCCTCGTATCGGCGAATATGTGAGTTATCTCAACGAAAATGGACTAGCGTAACGGTGTGTCTACATACTTAAAATTGATAAATTTGAGCGAAAACTTGACTTACATATCTCTCATATAACTAATATCAGAATTTTCGAACATCCGGCTGAATTTGTTCTATATGATTCGTTTTTAAGTGACATGTTAATAGTATGTGGCGTGTTCAAAAAGTATCGCGAGTTTTGTGTTTTTTCAAAAATTATTTATTTATTCATGAATATCTATTTTGTCCCCTTCATTCCAATCTTCGAAGCACTTCAAAAAATCATTTTTTTTATCTTTTCAGCTCCTCCTTAGATGCCGTCTTTATCTCGTCAAGAGAAGCGTAACGTCGTCCTTTCATGGGCCTCTTCAGTTTAGGGAACAAGAAAAAGTCACAGGGGGTCAGATCTGGGTTTAGTGTATTGTTTTTGGCCAAAAAGTCGCGCACAAGCAACGATGCAGCCAATTTTTGTTCTTCCACAAATCCGGGCGTTTCTGGCAGATTGCTTCGCGCAAATTGCGCATAACTTGCAGGTAATATTCCTTATTGACCGTTCTTCCCTGTGGCAAGAACTCATGATGCACCACGCCCCTGCAATCGAAGAAAACTGTCAGTTACGATTGGCGATACTTTTTGAACACACCTCGTATTGGGAAAAATAGTTAAAATGTAATCGATACTACCCCAAATGCCATATATTATATACAGATGTACCATTCAAGGATTTTCGTTTTTCCTACAAACTTCATGTGTCTGTCAGTATAAGTAGGTTTAGTATACGACCACCACAATAGCTAAAACTCGTATTGCATTTTTTGAATTCTTTGTATTATATTTCATTTTCTCTGATATAGCGACTTAATTTATTCCTGCAATATTAATATTAATAACAACATTATTATTTCTTTTTACTGTACATATATTGCCGATTGGCGTTCATAAATGAATAAATAAATGAATAAATAAATATATGTATATAAAATTGCTTGGATTTCGATCCTCAAGTTGACTTTTTACACCACAAAGTATTTTCCTTGCTTTGATTTTTGTAAGTTGCAAGAGTATACAATGTTCGATTAAACCCAAACTTAGCCCTTCCTTACTTGTTCTTTTTATCATTGTCCGAATAAATATGGAAAGTAAAAATAAAATTTTTGTTAACTAATCTGCACAAGTAACGCGATATCTGATCTTTTGACAGCAAAGGTTGTTGGTGCTTACCTTCATGAGCAAGAAGTAAAAAAGTTTTGAACACTATCAAAATATTATAAATTTCCAACCTAATATATCTTTTGTTCGAGCTTATTAGCAATCGATGGTGTTATAGCCGACAAAATCGTGTATTTATGCGTTTGTTCTGCAGGTCGTGTATTCAAATTTTGTTGGTCGAATGTAGGTCTAAGGTCTAAAATTCTTTCAACGGCTTTTGTTTCAAAGTAAGCAAACTTAGTTTTCCGTAGCGTTTGACAAAAAGGTGTAAAATAAACTAAGAGCATTTTTTGAAGCTAGGAAATACTTTTCCCCATGCGTAAGTTGTACTTTGCTGATTTCTGAGAAACGGTTTAGTTTTTCGGCACACATTTATACGCACGAGCTCGAGCTCTATTGACTTTGTCTGTTGCGAGGTTTCCGCCGTTATGTACACACACCCGCTTCTCAGCTCCTGCCGTACCGCTGCAGGCAATAAAAGCGATTTGTACTGCCCAACTGTGTAAACGTTTTTACGCGCGACTGTATTTACATATATGTATGTACGTACACATATATTTTTATACAATATATTCTTGTACAAACTTGTTGACTCTTTGTCGTTTACTTAGTAACCATTTTCATTTTAAGAAGCTTTTACGTACGAATGCAAAAAATGTGGCGAATTACGTAAGACGCAAAATTTTTCTTTCTCTATTTCAGATTCTTAAAGAAACGAAATTAAGTTATACAAATACGAATATTTTTGTGGCTTACATTTATTTTCATCATACAAGAACCATGCCCACTTTGTATGTATTTATACCGTTTGACAAAAAACTGGAAAAGTCGATATTCATAAGCAAATTTTTCACCACCAAAAGCAATTGCAATGCATAAGGACCTCCCAACCAAGCTCCCGGAGCTTCTGGCGAGCCACTGTCAATGTATGTGGCCTGGCGTTGTCCTCATGGACAATGTCCTCTTCCATTAACTAAAGCTGGCTCGCTTCTTGATGATAGCGTTCTTCCGATGGTCCAGCTGTTGACAGCTCCGCATTAATATGTTGGTTATAGGAAAGTAGCTCATAGTAACTGATTCCTTGGCAATTCCGCCAAACACATTGCAGAACCTACCTTTCTGGCTGTCAATCCTGGCGTGAGCACTATTTGAGCGGGTCAGTTGACAATGACCGTTTTTGGTTAGCATTGTCGTAAGTGAACCACTTTTCATCATCACTGGTTAGTTTGCTTCAGAAATAGATTGATTTCGATTCAGCACCTATTCCCATACCATATGAAGTATCCAGCAATTTTTTCAAAATATTTTCAAATGGATTTTGTACAATTTTTGCTTCCTTGGCAATCGAAACAATCTTATTTGTCGGTGTTTTCGACAACTACGCATTTGATATCCACATTACCGAAACTGATCGACAAAACTAAAACCAAGAATGATTGTATGTCGCAATATCACGACCAGGGTTTTCATTTACTACTCCGTAGCAGAAAAATTTCTCGAATTATTGCTATGCTATAGCTACCACTCTCACGTTGTCGGGAGCCCTAGCAGAACAATGTAAAAGTACCCTCAAGGTGAGAGCGGTAGCAATAGCAAAATGAAATGCTACAGGAGTAGCGTAGCTTTTCAAACGCTGAACACGACTACAAGGTGTGTTCCAAAGTAAACAGGATTTTAAAAAAACCATAACAAATTTTTTCGGCAAAATCAATTGATTTTATTCAAAATAGTCTCCTTCTGCTTCAATACAGCTTTTTGCACGGTCCAAAAGCATGTGCACGGTCCAAAAGCAGTGTTTTAGCTCTCTTCATCTGCATAACGCTTTTCTTTCATAGGCAAATGCATTTTTCCAAAAATGAAGAAGTCGCATGGTGCCATATCAGGTGAATACGGGGAGTGGTTAATGGTTAAAATGTGATTTTTGGTCAAATAATCGGTCACGAGCGTCCTTCGAATGTTAGAATCTGCGCAATTTTTGGTCGTCAGTCAATTTGTGCGGAACAAACCGTGCACACACCTTCCGTAAGCCCAAATGTTCAGTTAAAATGCGATAAATCGATGTTTTGGAGATGTTCAATTCCATTTCCATGAAATGATGATTTCGGCTAGTTTTTGATGAACTCACGTACAGTTTAAATGGAATTTCCGGTGATTACAGATTGTGATTGGCCGACATGTTGATCGTCATTTATCTCCTCACGACCCTTTGAAAACGTTGAAATCACTCGTGCACTCTGCTACAGGATATGCAATCATCGCCATAAACTTGTTTCATCAATTGAAACGTTTCGGTAAAAGTTTTACCAAATTTTAAAACAAAGTTCAATGTTGGCTCTTTGTTCGAAGCTCATTTTCGCACCAATAACACAAACATACTGACACTTTCAATCAATGAAAAGTCATTAAATTCCCACTGGACAATCGATAAAGATAGCAGATTCTAACGCACCAGTAGTACATATATGTAGATGACGCCACCAAGGGGTGCTAGATTAAAAGTCCTGTTTACTTTGGCAGGCACTTTTTATAAACACTATTTACATTTTCAGCCGCTTGGGTTGTGTTTTAGCCTTTATCGATGACAAACTGAGAAATGCGGCGTATTTTCTCTTTGATCCAGTTCATATTTGATGCGTGCTCAAACATTACTGAGTCAAGAAATTAAAAATAATCTGAGAAGTTTGTTTAGTACGAAAACTTAACTTTCCAACGTTTCATATTACTATGAGCAAACAATATTAAGACTTTGCTCTTAGTTTTAAAGTTCTTAATTTGTTCTTCAAAATCTGTCGCCCTCAAAGTAACCCCCCTTGGCTCCAATACACTGGTATCAGCAGTTTTGTCCAGTCCTCAAAAAAATTGTTGAAGTCAATATCCGGAATAGTTTTAAATGCGCGTGGCGACTCACGTTTATTGTCTTCAATTGGCTCAAAACGCTTTCCCAGTAGCGGTCGTTTGAGTTTGCTCAATATGCCAGAAGAAACATGGAGCCAAATCAGGCGAATATAGTGGTTACGGCACGATATTGGCTGAAAATTCACGAAGAATCAATACAGTATGCGACGGTGCGTTAATGTGGTGTAAAAACCAAGAGTTGTGTGCCCATAATTCCGGCCTCTTTTTATGAATAGCTTCGCACAAACGACGCATAACACTTTAATTATATGCCTTGTTGACAGTTTGGTCGGTCAGAGAACAAACTAAGAGCATTGACAGATGACAGCGTTTATCAAGTACGGCAGCGTTAATTCAGTAGTTAGAGAAGGGAATTTGGAGTGCACCACATCTTAGTAATCGAAGAAAACTGGCAACATAACTTTGATTTTTGACTTGCTTTGACGTAGATTTTTCAGTTTCGGGTCACCTTTACCACGATATACGGCCGATTGATCGTCTGTTTCTTAGGCGTAAGAATAGCACAAAGACTTATTGTCCGTAAAAATAGGTTCAATAACATCGTGGTAATCAGAAAGCATCTGTGGAGACTGTTTTTCGAAAAAAGTTAGTGATTTTGGAATCATAGGCCTAAATGATCTTTCAAAATTGTTTTTACTGGGCCTTCCCATATTCCAACGATGTCAATTGGTTCTCTGAAATTTTCAAGCACTTGTTGATCATCAGTTGATGTTGTTGATGTTCCGTGCTGGACGTGGTTTGTTATCAACGCGTTCTCGACCCTCTTTAGACTAATTGTACCAATCAAAAGCATAAACCCGTTCATCGAAGGCCCTCTTCAACATTCTGAACGCTTCGGCACCAGAAATTTAATTCCGCACACAAAATTTAATGGAACTTATTTACTGAATAAGTTCACACATCGTAAAAATCGCCGAATGCACTTTATGTACTCCAGAAAGACAAGCGTATACAAACACTAATGATTATTTTGTTTATACTAACATGTTAGACAGGATGTCATCTCTCTATATCTTAGATTTCAAAATTCAAAGCAGAACAATTGAAAAGTTCCCGACCTAACAATATGTGGCGCTATTAGAATTAATTCCATAAGAGTTTTAGTTAGTTATAACCTTCAAAACGCGAGTTGACAGTTGTCCGATTATTAGTTTGTATTATATCATTTTGAATAAATCATCATTTTGAAGACTTCTGTTATTGTGGAAAAAATAGATAAAGAGAAATTTCGCGTGTTGCTAAAATATGGCTTTTCGAAAGGAAAACTACAGTTGAAGCAAAAACTACCTTGGTGACGAGTTTCTGGACACTGCCCAGGAAAATCAACCATTAAGGATTGGTATGCTAAGTTTGGATGTGGTGAAATGAGCACCGGAGACGGTGGTTGCGGTGAACGACCAAAAGAGGTTGTTTTTGAAAAAAGGATCAAAAAAGTGTACAACAAATTTTAGATGACCGGATGAAATTGATTGAGATTGAGTATTTGGAGATATGTAACAATGGAAGGCTCCATGTAATAGTCGCTAATATGACGCTACCTAGTTATTGAACTAAGTTGGAAGAACTAACTAAGATTTTATTACAAGTGACTAATAGCGGCTTAGTTTGCATGCTCTTTTATTGATTTCATTAGAATTATCGTATGCTCTTTGGAAAAAACTCGTATAAACTAATTGATGTCAAATCTTCAATAAACTTTCTATGTTCAAACATGCATCAACTTCGTTTTTGGAGACATTTACTAAACTATGGCATGTTTAAACGCTGTAAGAACTTATTTTGCTGAACTCGTCTAGATTCTGCTGTAAAAGGAAACAACTTTACACTCTTTACTGAAGTTAACTCTTAATAAATTCACTGAAAACATTGAGCCGAACCTTTCGAACGACAGAAATGGGATGGGGTCTAGTGTATCCTTTCATTCGCTTTCCCCAATACCCTGTCAGGTTCAGATTCTTGTTACAACTACTGCCACCCCCCCTATCTCATCCAACATATTGATTTAATCCATTACATGGCAAACTTTTGATGGAAAAAATCATAACCGTCACCTCGTCATCATGTCATTTGTTGTGTGCAGCTATGTTCATTTGTACGCCACATATGTGTGTATGTACATATAACTGTAGCCTAATAAGCAGAAAATATGCTATCAAATCACGTTTGAAAACCCCTAAATGAGCCTCATTATAAGTTAGGCAGAGGCAGAGGCAGCAGCATCAACAGCTAAACTGGATGCCATAAAAAGCAATTTCAGCAGATTTACTGCTACTGCCATGTTGTTGTCATGGCTTTTAGTTGTTGTCGTTGTAAAATTCTCTATGTAATTTGGCAAATACTGGCGGTAATTCAATTTGTTAGCGCCAATTCACAGCGCATTCGGAAAATCCTTCACTTACTCAGCGTAAACTTGCCAACAACATTTCCACGGCGCTTCCTCTTCCTCCAGTACTAACGGCCTGTTTATGGTACAATCTTTCTTCAACCCAATGGCCATCGCACTCAAGTGCCTGGCAGTACACCATGCCACTAATTTATATGAGCGTAAGTATGTATGGTACACATTGATGTACCCAACAACGCTTGGAAGAATAATAAGTGGTATTGGTATTGCCATTACAGTAGGCCTAAGCGGGGTTATTTACCTGATACTCGTAAATGCAAACCAGAAATAACATTGCACCGAAGCTGATATACCTTTCACAAATGAAAAAGTTTTGTTGCAAGAACATGAATTTGACCTTTCAGTTTGTATGGCGGCTATATGCCATAGTGTGGTCAAAACTGAACAATTTGTTTGGAGCGTTGTCTTGGACAATAATTTGTTCCCAGTGAAGAAGATTATGGCTGTAAAACTTCAGATGAATATCTCAAAAACTGAGGCATTATTTAGCGTAAATACAGAAAGGCTGGCAACACTAAATCGACTCAGCTCGTCACCCTAATCAGTTGTATATACTATATACGGTATAGAATCTGCGACGTTTCCTTCTGAGTGTTACAAACTTCGTTTCAAACTCAATATAGCCCGTTAATGGTACAAAATATACTTACAGCTCTAGGTCTGGAAAGTGTTTTTTTAATTGCTTAGAAAAACGATATTAGTAGTGTCTGTTAAAAAGGAAACTTCTTTTCCAAAACTTCATTATCTATATATAACTGTTGTCATGTCATCATAGATGCTTATATGATTAGCTCTGTAAAATGAACAGGCCTTAATATGATTTCACTCTTAAAGGTTCCTTATAAAATAGTTTTTGTTAACTGTTAATTTTGACGAGGAAGAATTACTTGAAGAAAATTTTTTATAGATGCTTTAACTGCTTGAATGAAGAGAATGAGAGAGTGATCTGAGCCTTTAAGATTTCTATGTATATGTAATATGGCCTAAGATAGCTCTTTCAAATTTGAGTTCCAAGCTGAAATGCGTTTTTTTTGAAATTGAAGTAAATTGATATCTCTTCGCGAAAGTATAGTCGGTTGAGTGTGTTAAGGAGCCGTAAACTGGATAGGTAATATGAAACTTGAAATCCTGACAAGTATTGTTTGTATCTACAACTTATAAGAAGTTATATTTTATAATTTTTTTTGTTAGAATAATAATTGTATCGAGAAAACGTACATTCTTTATAATAGCCTTTTTGTTGCAAAGCGGAAATATGAACTGAAATTCTTAATTATTATATGGACTAGCGCAGAAACTTTAAAAAATAATAAAAAAAAAAGAAATTCTAACGTGTGATACAGGTAGAGGTACTTTATACAATAGCATTTAGGCCGAAGCGCAACCTGAAGAGATTTAAGAGCTGCCATTTCATTCAGAAAATACAACGGTTTGGAGTGGTTTGTGGGCCGGTGGAATCATCGGTTAAAATTTCTTCAAAAATGATGCCGGTTGGAATGTAACCATCAATGGCGACCGTTATCGCGCATTGTTAACCGACTATTTCATGCCTGGAATTGAAGCTCGTGATCTCGGCGCCACTTTTCATACATCGAGCCAGTCAATGGATTTATTAAGAGAACACTTCGGTGAGCGGATACTTTCACGTTTGGGCCGGTCGATTGGGAACCAAGATCATGTGATTTCACACCGTTTGACTTTTTCCTGTGATATGTAAAGACTGTAGTCTACGCGGACAATTCCGCATCGATTCAGACCCTCGACCTAATTCGCCAGTTACCAGTCTTACCAGTCGAAATAATCTTCAGGCCTAAGCGGGGTTATTTACATTTACATTTTCTTTTAAAATGCAAAAAAATACCAATGAAATCCTACTATATTTTTTTGTTTTCAAAATTTATCTAATCTGGTGTATATATTTCAGTTGTTTTAAGGTTTTTCTCTGCTCCATTAAAATCTGATTAATAAGTTCGTTTTCTTTATCTGACTTTAAAAGACAAGTACATCAAGACAACTCATAATTTATAGCGATTCTATATTTCCTTTCGAACCTCTCCATTTAACCTAATAGCTGAAATTACTATTTACTTAAAACTTTTGGAGAATGCTATTGAAGTCAAGTTTCTTGACCAGATATAAATTGTGGCCAGTTTAGGTTGTTAGAATCAGCCAAGTCAAAAAAAAAAAAACTTTGAGATTGACTTTTATTTCTACTCCTTCAAAACACTGTTAGAAATCTTGGGTTTGCTCCAATTGCACTGCCGCGGTAGGTGTTGGAATTGCTCTTTTTTAATTAACGAATGACGAAAAAACTTTCTTTCTCCTTCAAAACACTTTGAGAAATCTTGCTGAAATAGTCGTCCTTAACAAAATAATGTTCTGGTTGCATGAACCCAGTGATCATTGGAACGAAAGCTCCTTTCACGTTGACGAAAGTCGGTTGAAAATGTTGCCGACTTTCTAGTCCTAGACCACATATAAATTGGGGCCTGTTCTGATATCATATGTAGACTACATAGACTTAAAGCAAAGGCAAAAAAACCCTTAAGCTTAGATATATAGTCCTTGACAAGCTATAAAAGCTTGGACCAAGTCGAATATAATCTCTTAAGTTATGAAATTTATTTTTACTCATTAAAAACACTGTGCTACAAATCAAAACTATTAAAGTTACTATAAAAGTTCAAACAAGTTTTCTACGCCAGAGGGCATTTAGGTCAATTTGTGAACACAGTAAAGTTGTTTGCTGCTTTGAAAATGCTGTAGCACGTACTTAACAGAATCCAACTGATAAAGCATTCATTTGTGCGCGCAGCTCGACGACCCATCGACCCAATCTAACAAGCGCTTTTGACGTGAACTGGGTGCATATCAGTGTAGAAAATATATATAAGAGAATGTTGCATGATTCTTTTTGCTGGTGTGTGTATGTAGGTCTCCTTATTCATACTTACATATATATATACATATATGAGATATTTATATATAAATATGTCCTTAGTATATATTGTATGCCAGTTGTTTGTGCTCTAAAGACCTCGACAAATGCCCCTAACGACAGGGATTATAAGCAGAGGCGAAAATATGGCTTAGAAATTTTACGTGACTACAACAACAACAGCAAGAGTTTTACTTTTGAAAACTTTCTACATTAGGGGTGAGGCTTTTTCGCATCTCCTTGAATCCATGCCACAGGGAGTGTTATGTGTGGTGGTTTCAGTGAAAAATACCCACTGAAGAGTGTAGCCAATCAGCACAGACGCTGATTTTACTTTTCGCCGGCGAAGAATCAGCAATTTTATGGACGAGCTGGTGGTGCTCTTTTAGCAAATTGTTTGCTTGCAGGAATCTGCTGGAGGGGTACAATTAGTTTGGAGTGATGGCAGTGTTGGGAGGACGGATAGGAAACTAAGTATATAATGTAGTATTTATATGTATATGTGGATGTACGCGTGATTGCCATCCAACTTTTAGTCATTATATAAAATCTCTATATACATACACACATATTTAAGTATATAATTACATACTAGTTATTAGGTTAACAGCATGTACATGGCGTTATTATTAGATCCTCTGCGCCCGCAGTCAACTTTAACTAGATATTTTGCCGTTTTAGCATTTTATGTGGTTACTTTCAGTTCATTTAATAATTGACTATTTGCTTACCATAAGTCGTTGTCACTGCAGCACGGATAGCGATGCGTGCATGTATGTGTGTGTCTACGTAAAATAATAAAGCAATATTTACTCTTGTGCTCATGCCATACGATTAATAGTACTTAGGGACATAAAATATTACAAAGTCGGGATTTCGGGATATTTTATTTATTTTTGAATTTCAGATAATTTTAAACAAAAAAATCTTTTTATTCGCCAAATACTATTTTTGGAAGTTTTCCTGGATATAGGCAACGGGATCAAGGACTATTGTAGAAGCCTTTAAAAATAATAAAGAAAGAAAGAAAGAAAAGGACAAATATTAAGGCAAAAATAATTTACAAGCGATCTGAGGTCGGGATGTGTAAGGGAAGGGCGCCATTGAGTTCTTAAGTGTTAAAAACGGTTCATTTCAATTTTCTGTGAAACTAAAATACTGTGGGCAAAAAATGGTAAGACTTTTTAATTTGGATATCTCGTGAAGCCATTCGGCGAAATATTTTTCTTCTAGGTAGGTATGACGACAGGAGGTATATGCCAAATGTCAGATCAAAATAATCATTTGTATTTAGTATACGCTCGTCTTTCTGAAGTACATAAAATGCATTCGGCGGTTTTTACGATGAGTGAAATTATTCAACAAAGAACCATTCAAATTTCTGGTGCTGAAACGTTGAAAATGTTGGAAAACGCTTTCGGTGATAATTGTTTCTGCGAGCAAGTGTTTTTGATTGGTCCAAATTACTCAAATAGGATCAACACATCAATGAAATAAAAAATTGGTGCTTGAGTATCGACGATCAACAGTTAGAGACCTTACTGGCAAGTTTATTTGGACCTAAGAAAAGTGAAAAACACCGGCATGTTAATGTCTGTGAAGCAATACTTTCCGACTACCAGGATGTTATGAAACGTATTATTACTGGCGTTGAGTCTTTGATCTATGCTTACGTCCCGAAAATAGACGGTTAATCGGCCGAATATCGAGTGTTATGCATTGTTTCTGCGAAGGTAATTGTAAAAAGAGGCCGGAATTATGGGCCGCGATAATGGGCCGTCGCATACTGCTTTGATTCTGGATGGGTTTTTCGCAAATTTTCAACCAATATTCACCTGATTTAGCTCCATGTGACTTCTGCCTATTTAGAAACTCTTTGTTTGAGTTCCTCCAGGGAAACTGTTTTGAGTCAATTGAAGACATTATAAACTGTTTTGAGGATTGGAAAGTACGTTGGCACAAGTGTCCTTTTTAATTTAATCGCAACTGTAAAATGTATTTACTATCAATTACTTGTAACAAAGAGTTTTGAGTTTTGAACTTTCATTTGTCCATATTAATAGTGCCACTACTGCTCGAAATATTCAAAATATTATATCTTCAAAGTACTTGCGATAGATTTCAATAGTAAAATTTTCGTATTTATTTTGCTGTCGAAAACAAAGAATTTCTTCGCTCTTAATCGTTTTTAACTTTCAACTGGTCATATTAATATTGCACCGCTGTACTTGCATACTTTTATAAATTAATATTTTTATTACTTATGGACTTCACCTATTGTGAGAGCTGAGACCTCAGAATCCGTTCAAAACTTGCCGATGAAGTGTCTTTCGTATTAATTTTTTATGATTTTGAAATTGGTTTAAGGTTTATGATATGAACCTTCATTTTAGATGGAATTTTCATTTTAGTCACAGTAATTACACAATCTCCCTGAAAAATTCCATTATACATATGTTTAATAACTTTATATAACTAACATGTCTCAGGTTGTATTACATTTTCGGACCATTCCAGTGTTAGTAAGTTTTTTGTTTTAGATGTTGTATTTGTATGTGTAGTTGAAAATATAGTATGTTTCCTTACGCCAAAAGGTGTTCTTAATTTCCGCTCAAAAAATAATAAACACATACATAGATGATTACAAATTTGTCATTTTTCCGACAATATCTAGTCTAAACAAGGTCTCAAAGATAAACAACTGGAATAGTTAGGTTAGGTTCTGTGTTCCATATGATATATGTATGAAATTCTAAGGATGCAAGCGGTCTAAAGGTGATTTTAGATCAGTTGACGCATAATGGATCAGCTTATCTTTAACTAATCAAATTTTTTAGGCCATAAATCTTTTATATCATAGATGATACCACCTTTCTCCTTCAGTTCTATTCATATACCATACTATTTTACTTCCTTGATTCCTAATAAGTAATGATAACTTAACAAGGTGCTATGTTGATGATTTAACTGTTAAAGATAATATAAAAATGACAATCTTCTAATTTTTCTATTTTGGATACCCTACACCAATGCGAGCCTCATTAGTTCATTTATAAATTAGAATACAGTTCGTGTCGTAATTATCTTATGAACATTTCTATGCCATCTAGAGGTTTATTATGAACCCTTTTCTGCAGGATTGAAATTTCATCTAAACTTTAGTAATATCTTTTTTTAAGACTAATATAACTGAAAATAGTTTGTGGTAGTCGATATCCAGTAAGTTAGTAGAAAATGTGGTATTAACGCCTAATAATTGCTCTAGTAAAAAATAAATCCATTATTTTTTATGACACGGCTTTAAAAATATGTATCTCCCTTTGTAGTCGAGCTAGATAAGATTTCTGACCAAAAAAAACTTCTTAGACAGTTTTGTGATTGCTTGACTCCGTATTGTTTGGAAACGCGCCAAAGAAGCACGCGAGCAAATAGCTGCTAAGTCACAAAAAATCCATACATTTCGACAAACGACAAAGTCAAGCGAAAAGGATTGATTTTGAGATACGGTGCGCAAGCGCAATCGGTAGCTTGTCCTGTATTGATGGCAAATAAATTTTTTTGATGGAATCGAAGTTAGCGGCTTAATATTACACAACTTTCGACAAAGAACTTATTCTGTGTTGACTGTGTTTACAGATAAAAATCACAATTAAACATGTCGTTGATTGAAAATTTCGGGATCTCGAAATATAAATATACTTATGCCCTAAATATTTCTCCATATATACTATATGTATGTTTAAATTTTTCTTTGTCTATATTTTTACATTAGACAAATGCTCGCTTTAGCAGCTCCTCCTAGTAATAAAGCTTTTAATATCGTTGTCCATCTTTGTTGGATTATTGTTTAAATTAATTACGCTGTAAGGCTCTGATGTTAACCCAGCCCATTGAGCTATCATATCTGATTTCATTATATTCTGCATTCAGCAGTCTTTTGCGCCCATTCCTTGGCTTTACCGGCAGGTTACAGCTTCATTACAGTGCATGTTGCCCCTTTGATGGCCGTCTTTGATGGTGGTAGAGGCGGTATTGTGCTCTTACGTATGTCTTGTCAAGTGCTTGGTCCGGCGATTGAGCACCACTTTTTCATTATATTTAATTTCAACCATTCTCTCGGTAGTCATTGTTCGTTTGTGACATGAAACGTGCGAAAGAGCTGCAAATTTCATAATGATTGAATTAATGAAAATGCAAGAGAACTCAGGTGTATTCATAGTAAGGAGATGCAGTTGAAGAAAAAAGTGTTCTTCATTTTTCAGCACACCGCCCAGTTTGGGGTGGCTTTTATGTTGCATACATTCTGGTAAAGAAGTATGTAAGTGTAAGGTGGGGTTTATTATAGTTCATGCTGGTGTGATGAACAAAAATAATTTAGGCCTGACACATCATTGTATAAATAAATAGTATAAAACGTCACTTCTCTAGGTTTATGCTTTGGTGGTATATTTTCTTGGTAAGAGTGTAGAGTGCTTAAAAAGACTTCAGGATTTATACAGAGCAGCGTGAGTTCTAAGTTCTTTTTCAAAATTGCCACGATATTTGTTGAAATCAGAATTTGCGCATTTGATTTCAAATATGATTTTACCTTCGACGTCAGTCGTATTAGGTTTTCATCACATTTTTTGCATTCGCACTAGTTTTTAAGGATTGACACTTTGGAGCTTCTGCCTCTCTCTCTGTCACATATCAAGCTCATCAAACTATGCTTTGAGTTATTTCTCTTTTTCTCTGAATTCTAATTGTTTTTAGATTAAGTAGTGGCACAATACATTTGGAAAGCTTTTGTAGAATTAGAGTTGTAAAATCTTGTGATCTACAAAAAGATCGTAATCCAAAACCAGTTTGTATCCTAATATTGTACAAATCTTCAAAAGTTGTATCTTTTTTTATAGCAAGCCCCTTGAGAATATGGTTCAACATGCCGATCAATGTGACGAAAACCTGAGTTAGCGTTATGTTTGAAATATAGAGAAAAGTCACGAACCTCTATTTTTCTTGATCTTGCAGTGTGTCGTTTATGGCATTTATTGGTTGATGAAAACATCAGCCTTTGATTTAACATAATTTCCATCAAAACATACCCGGTGTTCGGAGCTTCCGGGGTGTTATAATGGCCTAAGTGCAGCTACCTGTTTGCGTTCAAAAGTAAAAAAATATGCAGTTTGTATATTTTTCAAGGAATTTTCATATGCTCACATCAGTTCGAAGTGCACAATCCACTTTCGAAAGTGCTTTGTCTCTTTTGAATCTGTTTACATATCCGTACTATCAATCCATAGACGAAATTTCCGTGGAAGAATACCTACAATTTAAACCTTAAACCGAATAAATGGACGTAGTGCCACCATTGATACAGTGATTAAGAGAGAGGATGTTGGATGAAGAACAATTTCTGCCAAACCCGGAGTTCTCAGAGGGCTTCGGCGCTTTGAAACAATTTTTACACTTTTGTAGTGCGGCTACAGAGAGTATAGTTTTGTTCACCTAATGGTTGTTTGTAAAAAATAAAAATAAATAAATAAAAAACTAATTGAGTTGGATATAGCGTATATAAATTATCAGGCTAACAACACGATTTGAATTCCGAGTGGCTGTCTATACATATGTCCATCTATCCGTCCGTCCGTGCGTGTAAACGAAAACCTGAGTAAAAATTAAGATAAGTTATTCGAACTTGATCCACGTGTTCCTTGCCAAATAAGTGAGGACGAGGTTTTGCCATAAACTATTACTAAAAGTGCGATAAATCAAAAACTAAAGGCCTCAGAGACATTAAATTTTACATCCAAGATGGAACAAGACAGCTTTAGCTGGAGCTGGTGTCAAAATGGGACAATGAGAGTGGCACCCACACACATTTACCTGAAAACTCATATCTCGGGACCTGCTCGACCGATTTCAACCAAGTTTTGTAGCTGGCATTAATTTCCTGTGGTGCAATGCGAGAATGGGCGAAATCAGACTATAACCACGCCTACTTCTTGTAAAAAACAATTTTAAATTCCACCTGTTCTTCCAAACCAATTTAGCGCCAATGAATGCATTGGGATAGAACCTTTGTACTTTTTACTGTCTTTGAAGTGTGCCAGCTTTTGACTAAAAATTAATAAAATCGGAGGAACAATGGGATTAACCCCCAGGTATCGAATATATGGACCACAGTTCTATTACGAACTTTGCAAATTTCTATCAATCTATGCGATATATTATGACGGGTGATCCAAACAGAGGAAATTTTTTCAATAGCCTTTTTTTACAGATCACGAGTGAGTCGTGCCAAGCTGTCATATTATTTTTGTTCAGTATTTTTACTCATACCTGAAGAACGTTTATAAATCATTTATCTTGATTACGAAAATTCACGTTCTGTGAAGAATGTGTTTCGCGTGTTTCCCTCAACTTACGGTTAATATAATCGGCCTACTGAACGTAATATTTGCAATACCACCACCCATCTTGAGGCCCAGCATTCATTATTGGATAACATTCAATCGAATGGATCACGTCCAGCGCACAGTGAAGAAAAGATAGCAGTAACAGCTGCGAGTGTACACGAAGACCATGTAGAATTCGGCGCTGTTCACATTGTACGTCGATATCTTAAATTGTAAAGCGTTTAAAATACAGCTTGTGCAAGAACTGAAGCCGCTCGAAATTCCCCAGCGACAACACTTCGCTCTATGGGCTTTTTTTTAAATTCCAAGAAGATCGCACGTTTTCAAGCCACATGAGGCCCATTTCTGACTCAATGGGTTAGTAATCAAGCAAATTTGCCGCATTTGGACAAAAATGAAAAGATTCCAGAGCTGCCATTTCATCCACAAAAAAACAATGGTTTGGTGTGGTTTGTGGGCCGGTGGAATCAGCGGTTCATATTTCTTCAAAAATGATGCCGGTGAGAACGTAACCGTCAATGACGACCGTTATCGGGTAAAGATAACCGACTATTTGATGCCTGAAACTCAAGCTTGTGATCTCGGCGTCATTTGGTTATAACAAGGTGGCGCCACTTCCCACACATCGCATCACTCAATGGGTTTATTGAGACAACACTTCAAGTTCGTGTGATATCACACTGTTAGGATTAAGCAAAACATCACGCAGGTCATTCGCCAGTTATTAGACGAAATGCTCGAACGAATCATCGAAAATTGAACTCAACCATTTGAGATGTAGTCGCGGCCAACATTTGAACGAGATGATCTTCAAAAAATAAATGCCAGATTAAATTTGGAATTTCTGTGGTTTTTCTTTAAAAAAGTAGGGAACCTCGAAAATGGATCACCCTTTATTAAATGTTGAGTCTTTATTATGTTCATTATTATTGTTAAATTTTATAGGTTTCGGATATTTATATATGTGAAATGGTCTACCAAAACCGGAATGTATTAATTTTAAATTAAATTAATGGTTAATCCGATTTATGTAAATGCATCGTTTTATTCGATAATTTGTTACTATTTTGAACGTTATTTCATAATGTCACTCTCTCTCTCAACGCTGATCCCCGTTGGAAAAAATTGAGACGGCCTACCGTAATTCGAACATAACAATTTTTTGTTGTGATTCAGCAGCGATTGACATATGGAAATTTAGTCCATTAGGTTGAATTAACTCATGTGGCGTCCGTACATCGAGCTTATTTTTATGTTGTTTTTTTGGTCCTGTTTTTTGCGACAGACCTTGTATGACGTTCGAACTGAACGATTTTAATTAATGTATCGATGTTTTCGACGCTTAGCCTTTCAAAGCGAAGTGAATCTTTGTTGTTATGTGATATCCTCTTAAGTATAAAATATCAGGACCATAAACACTGCACCTTATACTTGTTTGTATAGCTAAATACGAAAAAAGTTCCGGGAAATTGTAAATAAAAGACAAAATATTTAATTATTCATCAACTTTTCATAATCACTTTTTGTGATAGCCTTCAGCTCCTTCAGTGAATTTTTTTTTATCTCTTCGATGTACTGAAAATGGGTTCTACGGAGCAGCAGTTTCAGTTTGGGAAACAAGAACAATCACACGGAACCAGATATGGTGCTTGATTGATGGTATTCATTGCGTTTTTGGCTTTAAATTCGGTCACAATCGTGGCACGATGTGATGATGCATTATCATCGAGTAGAATCCATGACTTGTTCTTCCACAATTGCGGCCGTTTTCGACAGATGCTCTCACGCAAACACCTCAATACGGCCAAATGGAACTTCCTTTTGATCTGCTGTCCCTCCGGTACAAATTCATGATACAACAAAACACAAATATCAAAAAAAAACAATGAGAATCATCTTGTTTTTTGAGCGACTTTAGCGTTGTCTTTTTTTTTTTCGTTTTTTGGTTTCGTCTCGTTTTTCCCCTTTCATTCCGATGATTATTGACTCGTTGACACATCAAACTCTTAAAGCCATGTCACGTCGACAGTTATAGGTAGGTAGGTAGGAGTGCAGCCCTATCGGGCTCAATTAGCACTTGATGTGCCATTTTGATACACTGTTCGTAGAACCTCCTGTATCTGCTATTACTTTTCACTTTCTCTCTCAAACCATTTTGAGGTTTCTATGAAACTACTTATGTCCGATATGATTTTAGTGGAAATCCATTCAAGGTTTGGTGCTTGATGGATTCCAAGTGCTTTGTGTCGCATATGTGCAAGAGCGGGGCATTCGCAGAGAAAATGGAAGATTGTTTCCTTGTTCCCTGCTACTCCGCAGCCACGGCAGATGTCGTTGTAGGGTGTACCCATTTTGGATACGTGTTCCCCAAATGGTCAGTGCCCTGTTGTGATAGCTGTTACTCTGTAAATACCTTTTCTTTACCTATTTAATAAGTCGTTGGTTCTTTTCCTGTCATATGTTGGCCATAATTGTTTAGTTATGACGCATTTTGTAATGTTTCTCCACCTGTTATTTGCAACTTGTTGAAATTGCCTATTGATCTCTCCTTTGATCGATCCTAGCGGGCTTGGTATTAGCTCCGCCTCGGATTCGTTGAGGAAAGCTCCTGCATTTGCCAACTCGTCTGCTTTTTCGTTACCGAAAATGTTCCTGTGACCGGGAACCCAGATCAAGTTTAGTTGGAGCTTGTCTTTTATTGAGCTTAGTGCTCTCTTGCAGTTGTGAACTACGCTGGAATTTGTCATGGGTGAATACAAGGCCAGTAGCGCCGCCTGGCTATCCGTAAATATAGTTGCTTTATTTATAATCCCGTGGTTTTCTAATAGAGCTTCACAGGCTTTTTCTATGCCTAGTACTTCTGCTTGGAAGATGCTAGCCGAGTTCGGTAGACGTATAGAGAGAGATATGCCTAGATCAGCGGAGAATACCTCCGTGCCTACTCCGCAGTCCATTTTGGACCCGTCGGTATAAACTGAGATGGTATCCTCCTCTCCTATTGAACCTCTTCTCCATTCTCGTCTAGATGGTATCCTCACCTGGAAATGTCTATTGAAGTCCAGCTTTGGGAGCATGTAGTCTGATTTATTAATGGTGAGCTTGTTTAGGATAATGTCCTTCATGAATGTGGGATCGGAATTCGCAATGTCCCAAGCAACCTGTTTAAAGTACTCTTTTTGAAGAAATTTCTGCTTTATCGGCTTTCAGCTTCCAGCTTTTACTTCTTAAATATTTCCATCGGAAAGGCGAATGTCGTCCAAAACGTAGCATGACCTCAATGAAGGCTTTGTAGCACTCGTAGGCTTGCGTTTTTTGATAAAACTGAATCACCATAAGCCCTTTCCCACATTCGCAACGTTCCCGTAAAAGAAATTTGATTAGAAATACAAAATTTGAGACGTTCGATCTTTGTTCGTACCGACTTAAGCAGCTTCTGTAAAAAAGTTCTTTAACAGATCGCGCTCATATTTGAGATAGTAATTAAGGACAATTTAATCAACTTAGCAAAATACATTTTTTTGCAATATCATTAACCTATAGAATTTAAATTACATTTTCTTGGTACTTTTTTGTCACAATGTACATATACTACATGTACATATCTACATACTTACATATACAATCACTGCTCTTTTCTGCAAAAACAAACACGCACTAATATGCAACACGTGGCAATCGATTTAAAAAGGCCTACGAAGTTTTTACGTCCATCAAAATGCTTTTTACCGCCAAATCTGTAATCAGTAACAAAAACAAAATCACTGCCTAACAGACATACTATACACACATAAGGTAAACATTAATTTGGTATGTTTATTAGTAGTAATTGTTGTGTATTGTGGTTTCCGGTAGACTTTCCCGGTTCCGAGTGCGACTCATCTCGACTTACACCGCTTGATAACCACCAAACGTTGTGCACCTTTGTCCAATTAGTGTACTTTGTGTCAGCTTAAAGCGTTTTTTTACGATTACCCTCATCTGAAGCGAACACATACTCATGAACTCATACACATTCTCAAACAACACTTTTCTGAGAAATTTCTCATAAGTGGCTCGGCATTTCGCATGAAACTATGTTGCAAACTGTTTATGCTTCCCTCTGTTGTTTTTGTTGTTATGCGTAAAAAGCGTGTCGCTGCTCATATTACACCTTTATCCCTTGCTCATATCCTTTTTGTGCCCGTTTTTATTATTGAAATCCAAATCATTGCCTGCGTGATGAAACGTTGACAGGCAGCAGCGTCCGCCGCAGTCGCTTCTGGAGCGTGTTTCAGTTCATTTAGTTTGATTCTCTGGAAATTAACTTTTTGTTATCTCATTTCAAGCAAACTAATTCGTCTGGTGTCTTGTTGTTGTTCACCCTTACTGCACTTAATTCTTCCTGTTTACTGCTCTACTACTCTCTATCTCTCTCTCTGGCATGTCATTGGTGGTATTTAATTTTTGACATATTGTTGTTTCCGTGTTTGTTCTTTTGTGTTCGTAAGTGTATTATGTGCGCGCCTAAGTGTATGCTAAGTGTTAGTTGTATACGTTTTATTGTTTTCACCCCCGCTTGTTAGGCTGAAGTGTTTCATGGGAATTCGATTTTATTGTTCGTACGTTTGCTTTTTTCATCGTTTTTTTACTGTTATACTTTTGACATTTCAACGACTTCTCTTCCAAAGCAGTTTAAAGTTCACTTCCGCGTTTAGAATAAACTGCCTCATTGTGTTTTATTTTTATTTTTAGGGTTAAATCTTAAATTGTGGTTGAAAAATCTTAGGAAGGTAGCTTTCAAACCCATAGCGTCATAAGTGTCAAAGCGCATGCCGACTTGCCGTAAGTGTTGAGAAGAATTATGTTTTAGAATGCGTTAGGTACTGAGTTTTCTTAGAATCATGTCAAAAGAAACTTATTTCATTCAGCAAGGTGAACATAGTTTCTTCCGTAAAGTAACGTTTCGATTAAGATCATATAATTTTAACAAACCTTTTCTGCAATTTTTGACAATCTTATCATGAGATCTGTAATATTTGAAAAAAAGGAAACATCTCTTTATTTCGGCTGCTCTTTAGCTATATTACCCTTCACAGGTGTATTTCTTATATGAACTACATATATACATATATGTATGTACGTATAGTTATATCTAAAAGCATAACCGTCCAGCGATTTCGTTCAACGAAAAATGCTTTTCTAAGTAGTTCTCTCTAGCCACGTTTGTTGACATGAAGATATCTCGTCAAACAAAGAAAGATTTTCCTTTTAAGAGCTTGGTCGAACCATTTTTATTGCAGCTACATACAGTACATATGTATATGAAATAGTGCTCCGATTTCGACAAATGTGCAGTTTCTTAGTGAATTTTTTTTTTTTGAAGTTGAATTGAAATTTTCTATAGAAATATGGCCACCGAATGATTGAAAATCTCTCAGAAGTATTTTGAGGAGTATGCTATATCATTTAGTGAAGGTCGCAAGTAATTCTTCCACTTCTGTTGATCTTTTTTTAGCTTTCGAAACTTCGGTATTTCAAGATATAATTCATTTCCTTCGGTATACGAGGTTGACGTAAGCGAGGAAAGGGACAAAGGACCGTGCCGATCGGTGGTTCTCTTTAGGTTCTGTTCTTAACAGTTTGCTGTTACGTAATTCGATCTTCCTTTTCTTTTTGAAATTATTTCCTTGGTTGCAATTGCGAACTTTCGTATTGAGTTATTTAGTCAAAGAGACCGAAACCCAGACTAAAATAAAGTGTCCGAAATCACAACAATTGAACAACTAGAGTTAGAAGTTAACACATTTACAAAAGAAATTCAACAAGCAGCTTGGGATAATACTCCGGAGATAAAGCGGAAAATTATAGGTTCAAATTGCCATAAAGCAATAAAAATTCTTCTAATTAAGAAAAGTAAGTTACGACGGAAATGGCAACAAACCCGCTCACCACTCGACAAAATCAACTTTAATAAGGCAACAGCTGAAATAAAACGAGAAATTGCTCATATTTAAGAGTGAGTCAATTAATAAATATTTGTCTCAACTATCCGCTGACAAAAAAGATGATTACACTCACTCTGGAAAAGTACAAAGTATCTGAAAAGTCCAACAAGTCATGTTGCACTACTAAAAGTTGCTTCCAATACATGGGCTAGAAGTGATTGTGATAAAGCTAATGCCTTTGCAAAACACCTAGCTGAAACCTTTCGTCCAAACGAGGATAGTGAAATCGCATTCCTCAGTAGTATTAAACAGGATCATGCAACAATCCCAGCAATCACCATTTGTGAACTTTAAAGTGAAATTAAAAAGCTTAAAGCTGGCTTCGACTTAATTACAGCTGAAGTGTTAAAGCAGTTACCATACAAATGTTTACGGAAGATCACCTATCTTTTCAATACAGCAATCCGTCTGACACATTTTCCAAGCCTTTGGAAAGTTGCCGCAGTTGTTATGGTTCCTAAGCCAGGAAAGGATCCTCACGTAGTCTCGTCACAAATCTCAAAACTTTTTGAAAAATAAATTTATCTAAGATTAAAATCTATAAAGCACCAAACAGTATGACTGCTACCTTTGCTGATGACACCGCAAGACTATGCGTCGAAAAAACAGCAGAAAAAGCTGCACTAAACCTGCAACATGCAATCAACTCTGTAGTAAGTTAGACTAAAAAATGGAGAATAAAACTAAACGGTGGCAAATCGGTTCATGTAAATTTTACAAAGAAAATATTCATCGAGACCTAAGGAAATAAGGAGTCATCAGATGCCCACTACAAAAGGCTTAAGGCACATGTGAACGAGGAGGCGAGAAATCTTCTTTTAGACACATGCCGCTCTAGTCGATTATGTCCAAAAAAACCACATAGCTTAGTTGGAAGCTAAAATATAAAATTTAATTTAATTAATTATATACCACATATTGATGTATTAATTTTACTATTAATTTCTATGCAATTTGTTTTTAAGTTATTCAAATCAAACTGCTCGTTAATTTTTTAAACTAGTTGTAGTGATATCAAACATTGTTAAAGTTTTAAAAATGTTTGTAATAAAAAAAAAACAAATGCGATCGGGATCCAATGAATATTTAAAATACAAACGTTTGGAAATTTTAATCATATAGTACATTTTTAGTATGTAATATGCGAGTATGCATAATATAATACAAATATATTTATACAGAATAAGGATAATAATTACGTAATCAAAAATATTTTTGTGCCCCACGGACATTGAGAAGTTCTCGGATTTTCTTGAACTCAGATAAAATGGCTTTAGGTTTATAGATCGTTAAAAGTAAAATTATGTATTTTTCTTCTTCTTCTTCTTCTTATACTCATACTTTCAGCTTTTTTTCTTCTGATTGAAACTACGCCTAATTTCCGACGCCAGCGTGAAAGAGAAAAAAACGAAGAAATCCTCCTCAGACTATCCTCAGCAACTTGTATCTGTGAACGATGGCGCACATTTTTTTTTTTAATATTTAGGGTTTTGGTAGTTTTAGGAAGTCTTTGAGTGAAATTAATAGCCTCTCATTTTTCGATTGTGGTCGTAGTAGTGTAAAATTTGTCCTGTGAAGGAATTTTTTAAAATTTTTTTCAAAAACTTCATGCTGAGTGACAGTGTGATTTAACTAAATTTGTTTGCCCGTTATTTAAGATTTCATGGCTTTCGGTTTGAATTTCAAATTTACACTGGAAATACTTCGACTTCGCTGTGATTAAGAATATTAGAGAAAACAAAGGTTTTTTTCAATTACATTTAAGTCCAAGAAGTTACATACATATGTTATTTCGTATGAAAATCAACATTTAAGAACAATTTCTCACAGCTGAAAAATGCGAAAATTTTATTAGGATACTCAGTAAGAACCAAGGTCTTAAAAACAACAAACATTATTTATAAGGAAGGAAGGAAAATTTTGGAAGTGTTTATCAGGCTTTCAAAGTTCTTGGTTTTATAACTCGGACAAGTAAAGACTTTAAGAATCCCAACTCCATTCTGCGTCTTTTTTCCTCGCTGGTCCTCCCAGTCCTGGATTATGGTAGTGTAATTTGGTCACCTTTCACTGACATGGCAATCAACCGTGTCGAAAGATTTCAGGCGAAACTATGTAAACTTCTAGACTACCGGTACTGACACGATGTTTCTGGTGGTCTCAACTCAACTGAAGATATCTATGACCGCTTCAACATCAACAAGTTACATGCTCGTCGTAATGTTCTTCTTTAAAGTCGTGAATGGATTAATTGATGCTCCGGACATCGCCAGCTGTTTCGAGTTGGCACCGACGGGTATCTTTTTAAGACGCAACCGCCTGCTAAAAACCATAAAAACCTCAAAAAACTACGTGTTCAACGGCCCACACAATCGCATCGCATTGCTTGTCAACTCGCTGCATACTGAAGTGGATTTCTACAACGGCTCACCTAACGCATTCATCCCTGATATAAAACGACGTCTATTAAAATTCCCCTAGTCAAGACAAATTTAACTTTCCTTTTTTTTCTTTCTTTACTATAATTTCTATGTAATAATTATATTATAATTTTATATTTCCCCTCTATATCAATTTATATTATATTTCTTTTATGTATGTTGTATAATACCGATTGGCGTAAAATTATTAAATAAATAAATAAATTTTTTTTTTGTTACATAATTTTTTTAATCCACTTAATTTCATAGTGCGACAGGGGGATTTTGCACATAGTATTAATCTTTGTACTTTTCTCGGAAAAATAGATAATTTTTGATGATTTTGTTTTAATAGTTTAAGTTCTTAACATTATATATTGGTTTGATGCTTCATGAATTTGTTCCAGAGGGACAGACGCATTAGACTTTTAAGTTTGTTGAGTAGCCAGAAATCGCACAGAGCCAAATCAGGGGAATACAGTATCAGTATTTTATCAATAGATATCGTTGCAGTCGTATATCTCCAGTGCTACCAGTCATATTGTGTTATACCATATATTGTTGGAAAGGTGAAATTTTAAGCTCAAAAAAATTCGCTATATTTTGAAATTTTTGTATAAAAAAGAGAGAGATGCCACGCAAGCCACCAATGAAATTTGTGCAGCTTATAGAGACGATGTTGTATCATTCATCCAGCACTACATTATCGCTACGAAAAGACTTTTTCGACTGTTAGTTAAAATTTTGTCGAAAAACTGATGAAAAACTAGTACAATATATAATGGAACGTTTTCGGGACGAAGAAACTAAGAGTTGCGCGCAAATGTTGACATTTCGGCCCGGCGGAAGGAATTTATATAAAAAGTCTCACATTTCGTCCATTCGAAATTATTAAATCATAAATCGTTAATTACTCCAGCCAGAGATGAATAACAGTAAATTTTATAAATATATTTCCAAAACGGTACAGCTCAATACTGGAGTTTTCGGTTATTTTCTTATCGCGTCTAATGAATTCTGTCATCGCCAAGTACTCTTCGCAAATTAAATTATAACTGTCAATGAACTGCATAACACACATTAAATAACTGTAATTTCGAACATAATTAAAGGATAATGTATACGAACACCAAACGATTGCGAGCAATCAGAGAAAAAGGGTATGCGCCCCTAATTGGTCACTTCGGCTTCAAAGTGCTTTAACTCTCAATAAATTGCTCATAATGCAACAATTACAAGTTGTTGTAACAAAGTCAAAGCAAAGCAAAACAAGTACGAACAGTCTGCACAAAGCACAATGCAAACAAACGAAAATTGCAATGTGACAAATCACTGTGCGCTCCGAGGAGGGTGGTGTGTCTCACTTGCACCGGAAATCTGATTAGAAAATTCAGTTGTGATAATTTGGCGGCAGAGATTTTTCCATTTTTAAATTCATGCCGCCACCGATATGAAAAGGTGCGCAGAGATACATGTGTACATAGCGGTATTTACTGTTTTTATACCAGAGTACGATATTCATAAAGGGATTTTTGGATTCGTTAATGTAGTAACGAAGAATACGTCAATCTGCTTGTAGTCAGTCCGTCCTCACTTTCTTCGTTCTGCCTACTCTTCATCTGTTCGAACGTCCACACCTCTGTCACTCCTTTCGGTTATACCACCGAATTGCTTAAGCTAGAGAGAGCGATTTTTGTACATATGTCGTTTATTCCATTCGTAAATGCACTCGTTCTTCTTCAATTTCATCGGTACATTCGTTCCGCAGAGATCTTTAAGGTTCTATCATTTGTACATATGTACATATTTTGTTGACCAACCGTTACTCAGGCATTCCATTTGCTCCTTCATTTCTAATAATGTATTTCTTTTCCTTCGCTATACTATATATCCATTATGTCAACTCGTTGCTCCGTCAGGTTGTCCATTTTTTCATCAGTATATCCGTTCCGCAGGTATTCTTTCTGTTCATGCATTCCTAGTTACTTATTTCTGTTCGTTCTTTTACTCATCCGTCCCTTTGCCATTTTATCTGTTCTTTCAGATTCTTCCACTCTTAATTCCATATTTCTGCTCGTTCTCTCATTCATCCATTCTTTGATCACTCAACTTAGTCTATCTGTTCCGCGGGCATTCCAGTTCAAATCCATGTCCATTTTGTTTTATGAACTTTACTCCATCCGTTCTTTGATATATTTGTCGAACTGTGTTGACTGTCCGGTCTTCCAACATTTCGTTCAACTAAAACTTTCCGCTCACAATCTTTACTCATTCTTTCGTCTTTCGTCACTTCGTCAATTTGTTTGTTTTGTCGTTAGTCAGTCATCTTTCTTTCGAATCTTATATTCGTTCCATCACCTGTCCTTCCATCAATACCCTTAGTTATCTCCATACTTGATCCAAATACTCAGCCGATAGTCAAAAGTTTTGCAACAAACTTTTTTTACTTCTAACCGGATCTTATGTATAATTCTACGGTTCGCCTCGAAACGAGTCCCCTCCTACTATTGTTTCTTTTCTTTATTTGAGTTGCGAGGGTTGCATTCATTTGTTGTTGCTTCATTTGCTGTTTGGTAATTCAATATGTGACGCGTGTCGCCCGACACTGACTGTTTGCGGCTGAACTCGTGAAGGGTGCACTGTACTTGTCGAACCACTGACCGACCTTATCGTCTAAAGTGTGGCACCACCTCTTATTTTGTAAGTACTAATTTCTTTCACTCGCTTCTCTAAAGAGGGCTTCATAATTGAATTTCCATCTATGGCAAGGGATTTTTTTGGTGCGAATCGGAAATTAGGAGTTTATGATTGAATGTTCGATATCAATCGAGGAAAAAATAATTAGTGTTTTTATTGAATTTGCAAGAGAAAAATTAAACACTGCCAACCGTTTGCAGCATTTGGTGGAAGGGTTAGTAAATGCGTGGAAATTTATGACAAATAATCGGTAATTGAATTAGTCAATGTTTCATACCCAAATCTTAAAAAGGCCTAGGAATAAGTGATTGCGCGGACCACTTCCTCCTTTTTAATAAGTAATTACATCACTTTTCCAGAGATATGTACAAGTATAAATACGTTTCAAGGTTGGTTAGAGGCTGAAGAGCTTATGTAGCTAACGAAATACAACTCTCAGCTTAGATGATAGTTAAAACCATACTGTAACAAACAACACAGAATCTGTATTATTTTTTCACTCATTCGTGGTTGGTATATTCCTATAACTAGGTGATTTTGGCTGAGGTCGATACATGATAGTTCAAAATGTCAAGTGATTCTTTGACGCTCCCAGTACCTTTAGCATAAAGTTATTGTAAAGCACGATTTGACCTCCTACATAACTAAGAGGAAGTGCATCGCTGCTGAATTTTTCTATATTCAAATATAGGGATGGCAGGGAAGGATACGAAAGATGAAAGCTTGGTATAACTGAGAGCAATTTTTCTGAAGTGTAAAAGGTGCAAGCACAATTGTATTCCTTAAAGTTGGATATACTAATGTAAGCAAAAATAGTAGCACTTTCTAATGTAAATTTCGCGCGAATACCCATTCGTTGAAATATTTTTTTCTAGGTTGGTACGACTGTTAGGGATATCTTTGCCAAACGTCACATCAAAATAATTATTAGTGTTTAGTATACGCTTGTCTTTCTGAAGTACATAAAATGCATTCCGCGATATTACCATGAGTGAAATTATTAAACAAAGAAGTTCCATTTAATTGGTGCTGGAGAATCGACGGCTAACAGTCAAATACCTTATGGACATCATTGAGATATCGGAAGGATCATTGGACACAATTTTGAAAGCTAATTTTGGCATAAAAAAAGGGAAAAACAGCGCCGTAAGCATTTAATACCTGTGAAACAAAGCTTTCAGACTACCAGGATATCATGAAACGTGTTATTACTGGCGATGAGTCTTGGATCTATGGCTTCGATCCAGAAAGAGACAATCAAATGGCCGAATATCGTGTCAAAGGTGAGCCAAAGCTGAAAAAATCGTCAAAACAGATCAAATCAAGATTGTGTTGACAGCGCGGTAGGGAAATATATTTGGTAGCTCAGGATCAATACTGGATAAGTAAGAGTTTGATCTGCTAGAATATACTCGTATGTTATTGAGCAGAGATCACTCTCGATTCTAAAGACAATTTGAGCTCTTCGTCTGCTATGGGTGCTTGTACGGCAATCACTGTTAGGAAGTCGGTGAAGATAGAAGATGGCTCCACTGTAAATGCCGGACAGTGCGTGTCTGAAGTTAGTTTCGTCTAGACAGACAGATAGATATTTCATAATTAAATTACTACATTAATATTTAAACTTGAGATATGGTGTTGTATCGAAAAAAGTAGAAAATAACTAATTTCTAGGTTACTCTAAGAAACCCAAAAAACCCATGTGATAACATTTCACAACACATCGATGAACAAATTGAGAGCTAGTTCTCCGAGACACCCAACTAAACTGTTATGTCAAATAGTAAATGTACAAAAAGGATTCTCATCACTATGTCACATCCTTACTTAATCGCATCACGCCTTTCATTATCAAACTTTCAGACGAAAATATCTGCATATTTACCAATTTAATATTTTCACAAACAACCATATTTGAATACTCGCAGTTCGAGTGGGCACACTTGACAATGCAGATGACGTTGCTGATGATGTTGACGACTTCTAGACGGCACGATAATAAACTTGATGAAGACGAAGATGATGGCGATGGCAATGGCAAAATGTTTATGTCAAATTAATTGCAGACACGTGCGCTATCAGCTGGAGACGGTGAGAAATCACGATTGCAACCGAGTGCAATGCCACGGCTATTTTCAATTTCCCAACAAAACAGCAACAACAAAATTTTGTTGTTGACATTTATACGCATTCACGCGTTCATGCCACTCACCACAGCAGCCAGGAGGTGGAAGGGATGAGCGCGTTGGGCGGCGCAGTCACGAAATGATTGTTGGCGAGTGGAAAGGTTTGAGCTCGGCGAGGTTCGACGTGGCGTTATGACATTAGGTTGAAGTGGCCCACAGAACAGCAGGAGGTACTGCCACATTGTGTGTGTTTGTAGATATGTAACATATGTAAATATGTTTGCGCTTTCACATAAAATATTAAGTAGCCGGTGTGTTAACAACTGATTGAGATATTATTGTTTAACAACCTCCCCTGTAATTTTTGTAGCTGCAGCGCTGTTGTAGGGTTAAAAGGCGCTAAACGTCGTTGTTTCTTTTTGTCGTTGTTTTCATTGTTGTTGTTGCTGTTTTGTCAGCTCATGTCTCACGCTGTGTTTCTGTGGCAATTTAATCAAATTAATATTCTCACGTGACTTTGATGTCACTTATTCATTGCTTTGCTGTTTAGCTGATATTGTCAATTGTTGACAACAGCTCCTGTTGTTGTTGTTGCTCTTATATAATTTTCTTATTATGCTGCATGTGACTTTTTTTTCATTTCAAGATTTTTTTGCATATCCTGTCTTGATTGTTGTTGTTATTTTTTTGTTGTTGCGCTGTTGCTATGACTGTTATTATTTAATTTGCCAGCTTATTGGCGGCGTCAGCATCATTTCCGCCCATTCGACATATGGCAACACCGGGTGTATATTTGTATTCCATGCTGCCTATGCATGTATATATGTATGTAGCTTTTTGTTGTTGTTACTCTACTTTTGCACTTTAATAATAATTTCGCCATGCTGTTTTTATAGCAAGTCTATTAGATTTTGCATCATGTGAATAGCCCATCCATCTAATGATTATTTATTGGACGACTTAACCCATTTTGCTTATCCAAAGATGTGAACATTTTTGGGTACTATTGTATGAGTCGTAGTACTCCGCGCAGTACTTTCAAAGTTTAAGCTATTACACAGATCCCGGGCGGGTCTGTCAAAGACTTAAATTGGTTTTGGCAGTAATATAAGATGCTGCTGTACACATAACTTTGAGAAGTACCTTTTTAAAAAGCATGGTTAGGTTAGGTAAGGTTAGATGGCGGATCAAAGATCGCACGTGTACTAATAAATGTAGTCTTTGTCTTTACTTCCTAAATGCAGGACAGTCAAGAAGGAAGTGTTGAGTTGTTTCTACCTCATTTTCTTCCATACAGCTTCTACAGATGGCGTCTGCTAGGACGTCAATAGGGCAATAGCTCGTTAAAAGCCCCAAAACTTGAGAGAGGCTAGCCTTATTTAGGGTAAAGAGATCAAAAGATCTAGAGGATACAGGAGCACTGATCCGCTTCCAGTGTACCGATAGCGGTTCTAGGGGCCCTTTTCTTGCTAGGTCATCAGCTTTATAGTTTCCTGCGATTCTGCTGTGGCCTGGCACCGAAACGTTTCAATTGATGAAACAAGTTTATGGCGATGATTGCCTATCCCGTAGCAGAGTGCACGAGTGGTTTCAACGGAAATTCGATCGAAACTGTGCGTGAATTCATCAAAAATCAGCCGAAGTCATCATTGAAATTCATGAAAATGGAATAGAACATCTCCAAAATATCGATTTATCGCATTTTGACCGAACATTTGGGCTTACAAAAGGTGTGTGCACGGTTTGTTCCGCACAAAATTCGATCGACGCTTGTGACCGATTATTTGACCAAAAATCACATTTTAACTATTAACCACTCTCCGTATTCACCTCATATGGCACCGTGCGACTTCTTCCTTTTCGGAAAAATGCATTTGTCCATAAAAGGAAAGCATTATGCAGACGTAGAGGCCATTCAAAAGGCTTGCACCGGCATACTGGCGGCCATACCGGCCTACGAGCTAAAACACTCGTTCGACATGCTTTTGGACCGTACTTTCCGTCCGGAAAGTAATAGGACTGATTTTCTTTCGCCGCGACTGTACAGGTAGTCGTGCGCGCACCGACTTGATTTGATAGAGGTCGTTCCTAGCTAACGAACGAGCGTATGTTCAGTTGTCTCCGAACACCTGGAGAGTCAGGACAAACATTTACGCGTGCCGTGTTTCTGTGAGTGGTGCAAGCCGAAAGTACGCCGTTTGTTAAAGCGGAGGTACACGATTAAATTCAGTGTGAAACTCGGTAAATCTGAGACAGATATGCTTGATATGATCAAGCAGACTTATCTAGATGTTGCTATAGCAAGAAGTGATGTGTTCGATGGCACCAGACTTTTTTGGAGGGCCGGGAAGAGGTCGCTGATGAAGACCTTGCTGGCAGACCTGCGACTTCGACAAACACCGACAATGTGACTCGTGTGCGCAAAGTTTTGAACACAAACCGTCGACTAAATATTCGTTTAATTGCTCAGATGTTAAATTTAACAAAATCTGTGGTTCATGACGTTACGAAAGAGCACTTGAACATGCGTAAAGTGTGCGCGAAGATGGTCCCTAAAGTGTTCACTGACTACCAGAAATTGCGGTGAGTGGAAGTGTGCCAAGAAAATTTCCACATGTGTGAAAATTACCACCAATTTTTGAATAACGTAATCACAGGTGATGAGTTCTGTATCTTTGAGTATGATCCCGATGAAAGGCAAGCCTTTTGAGACTACAGAGATAATCTAAGCTGCATGCATCTCGGCACTCAAGGCTATTCCGGAGAATGCCTTCCGTGACGCCTTCAATGCTTGAAAATCGAGCTGACAGCGCTGCATCGACGCAGAAGGAGCCTAATTTAAAAGTGTTTAAAGAATTGTAACGATTGGTTTAAAATTTTTTTAATGGACTTAGTCCTATTACTTTTTGAACAAACCCTGTATACGAGCCACCAAGCATTGTTTCAGAAAGCCTACTTAATAAAATAGCTTCCTCTTGTCCTTGAAGAGGCTTTTATGTTTTTATGATCTGTCCTTAACTACTCCTACTATGCCAAATATGAGCGCGATCTGTCAACCAGTTTGTTTATGGCAGCTGCTTTAGTCGGTTCACTTCCATATCCATTCTGAAATTTTGAATTTAGAAGCAAATTGTTAAAAAGGCTTACAGTGATTTAGTTTTATCAAAAAGACAAGTTTACGAGTGGTACAAAGCCTTAAAAGACGGTCAAGAGATCGTTGAATACATGACTCGTTCTGAGCGACCTTCGACCTCTTCAACTGATGAAAATATTATATTAGAAGGTTGAAGGATATGTTGCTGAAAATAGTCAGGTAACTGTTAAAGAGATGGCAATAGTGCTCGAAATTACAGGCGAATCCGTTCGAAAGTTTTTGGGAGTTCGTTCTCAACTCGTCACGATAAAGCAAATTTTTTTTCAAAAAGAATACCGTAAATAACTAGCTCTTTTGGACATCCTTGATCGTGCGAATGCCGATCGCACATTCATGAAGAGGATTATACCTGCCGATAAGACATGGGTTTAAGGGATTGACATGCAAGCAAGTCAACAATAATATATGTTTTTAAAAAACTTCCGCTCAACGCTGCGTTTTCCAAGTATGAATTCGCAGGCAGTAAATACCCATGTTCAGATCACATACCTAGTCTTAATTTTGTTATGACGTTTGTTAAATAATTTCGGTACTTTAATGATTCCATTTATTTTCTATTTATATATAGTTATACCAGAAATTGTTTTAACAGTTGGTTTAAAGAAATAGAAATTTATGCAAATATTAATAAGTCAATGCAATTGTTTGTTGAAGTTTTCGGTGCAGTGCAGTTGTGCTATATAAGACTTAAGAAAGCACAAAGAAGTCAGCAGTTTGACAAAGTTCATTTGATTGACAAAATGAAATTCTCTACTATATTCTTCTTTATCGCTTTCATGGTCGTCCTTGTTAATGGTAAGTTAAATTAAATGAGGGTTTCTAAGGTCTTTTAATATTTTGATATAAAAATTTGCAGGTCAACGAGGATTTGGCCGTCGAGGACGAGGAAGATTTGGTGGACGTTCAGGCAGATCTTGCACAAGGTCAACCACTACAACTGTTGCGTCCGGATAAAGTTCTGTGGGAGCGTCAGTTTTTTTTTAAATATGCATTATGAGATCTGAATGTCAAATAAATTAAAACTGAAGGAGTTTCAATAAAACCGTATATTTTTGTCCGCTTAAAACATTTCATTGAATTCGTAACTAAAACTCGGACAGGAGAAAAAACTCTTTCGCTATTACCCATCTAGTTTTTGCGAATAGAGGAGATCGGAATAAGTAAAGTATACGATTTGGAAAATTAACGTGTCTTCTTTTCGGACAGTTGAAGAAACCTTTTCTCTTTTACTCATCTAGCTTTGAGAGTAGAGGTAGTCAGAACAAAAAAACTGACGATTTGGAAAGTTAACGTGTCTAAATCAAAATTATCTAGCTTCGACCATCTTCTTGATTTGCTACGAGATATACATACATATTAAGAAGTTCAAGTGTCTTGTCGGATTTAAATTCAAGGTATTCACACCTTATACAGATGGTAAAAAGTCTCGCCTAGTTCGGACGACCGAGAAAGATGATTTGCTATTTTCTCCTGTGATTGCTCTGAACCCATTTATAGCCCATCCACCTAAGTAATTTTCTCTTCACGTTATCCACAAAATGCAACATTCAATCCATACTTTTGGTTATAAGCCCAAAATATTATTTTCCCGAGTTCTAGTATATACACCTGAACTAAAAGTTCTTAATTGCAATGAATTTACTATATGCAGAATATTAGATGTTTTTCATACCTCTTTTAAATTTATCTACAATCGGTTACCACTTTCAACTACTTCTACTCCATATATCAAATTTGCGAATTTAATTCCTTCTATTTAATCTATTACATCGCACAATACGTTGGATACTTCTCCAGAAAATATTTCGCTTAGATCCATTCACCATAACTTTCCCTAGGCAGCCACCATAAAAAATACAAACCGATTTCTGTACGTATTGTTGAGTTTAAATTACCGGTCTTGACACTAGCTGTGCTAAAAACCCAAATTACAAAAGTTGGCAACGCAATCATCATATTTAATCAGTGGACATAAGGTATTTGGAAGGACTTTGCGGTTGTTGTCTTAACTACAATGAAATCTTTTATGCTTTGGACGCACGATAGTTTGAGCGCCAATGAAAGATGGAAGATTTCTATTTCCGCCTGGTTGTGTCAAACCTTAGTCTAAGACGATATTCAAATAGAAAATTGTTTTCTAAAAATTCTCCAACTTTCCTCGCACGCTTAAAAATCTTCATGTACCGGTGAATCCAATCTGAGGTTTAAGGAAGCAATGGAACTGGAACGCCTATTAGTTTAACAAATATAAAAGAGGACCTTTTATTATACGTTTTATCGACTGGAATCAGGTTCATTGCACTATAAACGTGATTTGGTTGTCCTTGATTTCGAAAAACAAAAGAAAAATTAGTTTTCTGAACCGAAAGTTCTGACAGGTTTAAGAATTATAAAGAAAACTAAAGCTGCTGGAAACGTATCCTGTCTTGATTAAGTTTATGCAAAAACCTAATTTTTTAGACACGCAGATATTTTAATTAATTTCGAAAAGCAGCTGTAGAGTCAAGGAGGAGGAGAAGGAGGATTTGTGGTAAAACGTAAAACTGACTAACGCCATGATTGATCTTTCCCACAAAGTCCAGATATTACAGCAGTTGTATGGGTATACGAGCTTCTTCTCCAGTTTACCTATACAAAGCAAAGTGCTACCATACTTGTTTGTTAACCAGAACGAGCGGGCGTCGGTCTTGAAACAAGCGGCTATATATAATACGTAAATGTGTATTACTCGCCTAGCGAGCTTGTGCGCTAGGTTTGGGACCCGTTACATAGAAGCTTCGTACCCCACTTTTGATGAGGACCACAGCAAACGTAATAAGAACTTTGATTTTAAGGCATGCATCTGGTATATCCGGTCCCTAATTTGTGAAGGTGTCGATGCCAGCTGGTTGATGTCGTCGTATAAGTAAAGGCTGATATCACCGCCGTCCAAGAAATGCGGTGGGCGGGACAAGGACGTAGACGTCTAGACTCTTGTGACCTTTATTACAGCGACCATACAAGTATAAAACAGCGCAAATTCGGTGTGGGATTCGTGATGATCTAGTGGCTGATGCTCAGAGCATACTAGAGGGAACACTTCTCCAGCCTGTTGAACGGCAGTGAAAGTGTAACATCTTAATATGGTGAACCCGATTGCCCGATTGTAATGTCCTTCGAATAGCAATTACCCGCATAAAAAACAACAAAGTGGCAGGGACCGATGGATTATCGGCTAAACTATTTAAATATGGCGACGAAGAACTGACCAAGAGCATGCATTAGCTCCTTTATAGAATATAGTCTTATGAAAGCATCCCCGACGATTGGAATTTAAGTGCGTTCTGCCCAATCTACAAAAAGTGGGACCCTCAATCTGCGTCAACTACCGTAGGATAAGCCTCCTCAGTATCGCATATAAGGTTCTATTGTACGCCGATGATATTGATATCATTTGCCTCAATACCCGCGCCGTTAATTCTGCTTTCTCCAAACTGGATAAAGAAGCAAAGAAAATGGGTCTGATAGTAAACGAAGGCAAAATGAAATATCTCCCGTCGTCAAACAAACAGTCGTCGCACTCGCGACTTGGCTACCATGTCCCTGTTGATAATATGTCATAATTTCACAGTCGTAGATAATTTCGTGTATCTTGGAACTAGCATTAACATCAAAAACAAACTAAGCCACTCAAACACGTCAGCCTCGAAATCCAACTCAGAGTAACTATTGCCACCAGGTGCTACTTCGGACTGAATAGGCATTTGAGAAGTAAAGTGCTCTCTTGACGAGCAAAGACCGAATCAGCCATCATAACCGTTTTACTATATGGTGCACGAGTATGGACGATGACAACATCTGATGAATCGGTGTTACGAGTTTTCGAGAGGAAGGTTCTGCGAAAGATTTATGATCCTTTACGCGTTGGCCACGGCGAATATCGTAGTCGATGAAACGATGAGCTGTACGAGGTATACGACGACATTGGCATAGTACAGTGAATTAAGAGGCAGCGGCTACGTTAGCTAAGTCATGTCTGCTCTGAGAGTATTCGACGCAGTACTCACCGGGAAAGGCAGAGGGAGATGAAGACCTCCACTCCGTTGGAAAGACCAGGGGGAGAAAGACCTGTCTGCACTTGGAACGTCTAATTGGTACCCAACAGCGAAAAGTAAGAACGACTGCCGCGCTGTTGTTAACTCGGCAAAACCGCATAGGGGGTGCCTATATGTGTATATATAAAGAAGAAGAAAATAAAAATAATTTTTTTGTGTATATATTCATATAATAAATACCGTTATGCGTTTATTTAAATATGTAAATGTTTTTTGTTTTAAATTTTTAATTTAATACATAATAATTATAATAATATATTATATTGTTTTTTATAAATTTTGTATTATTTGCCATTTATTGTTGCTTGTTTTGTATATAGGTATGTTTTTAGTGTAGTATGTATACAACTTTTTGTTTTTTCAGTAATTTTTGTATTTATTTTTCGGCACACAAACCATTTGTTTAATCATTTATGCTAAATTTTTTACTGTTTATCTTAATAAATATTTTTTTTTATTTTTAAGTTTTGTTTTTGTTTAACTTTTCTGTTTACATTTCTTATTTAGTTGTCATTTTGTTAAAATTTTTATTGTATTGTTATTCAAATTTTATTTCTTTGCTTTTTTAAATCGAGTTTTGTTCCAAGATAAGTAAATAATTTTTATTTGAGAAATAACTATAAGTGTAATAATACTTGTATGTATGTATGCATGCATGTAAATGTTTGAATCATTCTAGTTAATATTTTTTTTAGTTTTCATAGTTCAACTTTAGAGAGTTTAAATGTTTATGTAATCATTGTTGCTTGGTTTCTTTGTTTTCGTCAAGTTTATTTATGTTAGTTTACTGTATATTAGGGTGATACATTTCCAAGTGTAAAAAAAATTACTAAACTCGTTTATTTATTTTTTTCAAGTAAATTACGACATTGATTTAGTTGCGGCATAGTCATGCCTTCGTATGATTCTATCTACTTTTAACAAAGAAATTTATTCAGATTTTTAAAATTTTACTTTAATTAGACTTGAATAAAATTTTCATAAATAAAAGATCTTCGACTTTGTCGAACTTGTACAGAATTCGGTAAAGTTGTTTTTTTACCTACCGAAGAAACTCTAAATTTGATTGGTGCTTTTCCGGTTAGACCGATGAACAATTTTAATGTCTGCAATATGAGTGAGTTACAGAAAGAATGGAGAAAAAACCTGTTTCTGATAATTTAAAGCGGGTCAATGGCATAACCGATACTGCAAATTTTAACCGCGTGAATTAGTATTTCAGCTGTGTTATCATACCATCTTTTCAAATAAATAAACTGCCTATGATAATCAATATCAATCACGCTACTAACGCGCATTGTAAAAGGTTAGTTTCCCGATTTATTTCTAGTTTAGAGTTGGGTTACAAGAACAATGCTAACTCACTTTGACAGCTTCGTCCACCGGTCCGTTGTTTTACCTAAAACTCCTATAGAATTGGTCATAACACACTCACAAATCAATAAAGCGCTTTGAGCATCCCAAGAATTTGTTGAGTCGGTTTGTTGTGATGTCAGTTTCGGTATTGTTGTCTGATGCCCCGCAAATAAGACTACCGAGATGCTTCAGCCTCAGTCTTGTAAGGGTGAACAATGGAATAGATAGTGTCTGGAGTTTCCGCCTCCCACTGTATACAACTTTGACAATTAGCTGCCGACAAGATTTTTGGCTTTACCGCATGAAAGCCATTTACACAATGTCTAGTAAGAACTCCTTCGATTTCGGCAAGATGAACTTTGTTAAAAGAAAGTAGTTCAGTACATTTTTTGCATTCTTTGCTCCAGTCGCACAGAAGCGGGTTGTCAACCAGCGCCTGATAAGCGCACGCAAGGTCCGTTGATCCAGTCCAGTGTATGGAACAAGGGTGCCCTCTTTGGCTAGATCAACGATTTTGTAGTTATCAGCGATTCCGCTCCGTCGATACGTGAGCCAAGAAAATTCCACCGATTAATTACTAAGACCGTTTCGAGATGTTCATACAAAAATTACAGTATTGTATGATACAGAGTAATATATTGTCTTGAATAATGAATCTTTCTCATCTCATTTCATCTATCTGGCTTAAACAAGCAGATAGAAGAATTTTTAGAGAGAAAAGTTAAAGTAGCTCAATATCAAACCGCGGAATATATTTTTTGAATGAAAGAGTTCCTCTAATAAAATCAACGGACTTACTATAAAACCCTTCGTAAGTCAGATGTTAAAAGTAAATAAAATTCAGATTCGCAAGGGACCAAATAAAAATTTTGATTTAATGGATATTCCTCAATCTTTTTGTGATGATATTAAGTTATTTACTAAGGAGCTAACTTTTCCTCTTTTAACAAATTATATCTCTTATTATTTTTCTAGTCAAAAACCGTTTGTTGTTTTGTTTTATTTCTCTCTATTCTTACTCAGCAATTGGTTATAAATTTGGTAACTGTAAATTTCATTTTGTTTTCAATAGTGTTCTGTAGTGTTCGCGGCTGTAGTTTTTTAAGTTTATGAAAATTGTAAATTCATTTAATTTGTAAAATTATTATTTTTTAATTTTCGTGTTGTATTTTTCTGTAAGAATTTGGCAACTGTTATGCAACGTGGTTATATTCTGGAATTTTCTTTATCTTTTCTTTTATTATGCTGAAATTTTATTTTTATAATTTATTTATTATATTTTCTTTTCTTCTGTGATATAAAAAATGTCTATGAATTATGTATTTTATAAATGTTGAATATGGAAGCCATTACTCGTTATGTTATATACGCAATACAAATTTCCTATTAAATTTCAATACTTTAAAACATTTCCTTCTGTAATTCCTTTAGCTAAAAGTAATTGTAATATAAATATATTTTTATGAACTCGATTTGTAACTGTTTTCATACAAAATTGTAAATGTTGCGTTTAATATTTATGATATTTTTTTCATAATTTTTCATCGATTTTTTTTTACGGTTCTCAAAGCAAATGTAGCTTCGTTTTTTATTATTTATTTCCATATATTTTTGAAATTTTTCTTTTCATTAGATTCGATTTTTATTTTAATTTTTCTTATAATTTAATTTTTTTTGTTTTTTAATTTTTAAATATTTTTTTCCATTCTTGTTAAATTTTCTACATTTTAATTTTCATCCGTCTGCAGTTTGGAACTCTCAATTATGTAACTACATACCTACAATTCACTATCAAACGTACAAAATGTAACAAATTTGATTGTTTTCTACTGCGATCTTTTGCTGTTTTTAAATTCCTAAGAAATGCGGGTAAAAAAGAATCAAAACAAAGTAGATTTTAATATACCATATACTTTCACAGACAATTTTTAGTTTACTTTAAAATCTACTTTATTTTGTTAATTGTCGGAGCACTAATATTAAAGCTCTTTTAATAAACTCTATGGTATTTGATTGAATTTATAAAGTTTTCTTTAACTGCTATTTAGATTCGGTTTGCAGGAATGCTTGTTACTTAAAGCTATCGGGCTTATCTAACCACAAGTTCATATAATAGAAATATTTCTAATAGTTTTATAGTATCTGTGATTGAAACTGGTTTATTGCTTGATTTTATGTATTAGTAAGAAGTATATTTTTATTAAAGATCCGAAAAACGACGTGTAAAGAATGTAATTTATTTGAGAGTTAATAAATGAGAAAAACAAAGTATAGTTTTTTTTATTAAATTATATGTTACAAGTTTCTAAATTCAATATGAACCTTAATTTTGAATATGAAACCAAAAACGTTCCATAAAGCGACAGTGTAATTACGGTTATTAATCGGTTAGTAATGGTAGATATGAACTTCTTCTCAATAAACACTCGAATAAAGTAATTTTTATTAAGATTAACGAGCCAACAAAAGTTCCTGAGGTCAGTGACACTTTTGTTTACCTTTAGCGAGGTTAACAACCATATTCGAGGGAAATGACCTTTTGTTTACCTTTAGCCAAGACGCCAACCCTTTCTGACAACTTGCAGAAATGGCTTTCAGCTTATTGACTCCCGCGTCTCCGTCCTGTGAAAACCTTGCCAGTTCTTCAAGTGCGTTCTATGCTAGGTCGAAATTAGGTTGGTGGTACAGGCTGAGTCAATAATACTGACTAGTGCTAAGGTCTTCACTCTGAAGATGTATTCTCATAAGAATTCGTGTCAATCAACGCGTAGTTTCACTGCAATGCATAGATAACCATAGGAACCGAAGAGGAATGCAACTGTACGATCGAGTGGAGATAGTGGCTTGAAGTGAAGTGCAATATGTACAATGAAAAAATGAAAGCAACAAACGGGAGCAAAGTCAAAAAGCCAAAAAGTACATACGGACGACGAATTGATTGCGTTCAGAAGCAAAGCAGGGTCCTTGAAAAGTTCCAGGAAGATCCAAATTTTTCGAGCAAAATTTTGATCAGCGATAAGGCCCATTTCTGGCTTCATGGATATATGAACAAAAAAAATTGCCGCACTAGGGGCGAAGATCAATCTGAAGAGATTCAAAAGCTGCCATTTCATCTAGAAAAACACCGGTTTGGTGTGCTTTGTGGGCTGGTGGAATCAACGATCCATATTTCTTCAAAAATAATGCCGCTGAGAACGTAACCGTTGACGTTGACGACTGTTATCACGCCATGATAACCGATTATTTGATGCCCGAATTTGAAGATCGTGATCTCGGAGACATTTGGTTTCAACAAGACAGCGATACTTTCCACACATCACATCAATTGATGGATTTGGGAATTGGGATTGGGGGGATATGTAAAGTTTAAAGTCTATGCGGACAATCAGGCTTCGATTAAGCACTTGGAGCAAAACATCACGCATGTCAATCGCCAGTTACCAATCGAAATGCTCGAACTAATCATCGAAAATTGAACTCAATGGATGGACCATCTGAGACGTAGCCGCGGCCAACATTTAAAACAGGTAATCTTAAAAAAATAAATGCGAAAAAATGTTCTTTCGAATGATAATAAACATCCCCCATTAAATTTTAAGTTTCTGTGCTTTTCTTTAAAAAATACGGAAACTCGAAATGGATCATCCTTTATATACAGAACATCCAAGAAATTTGATAGTGATCCTATGATTTGTCCCTTAATGATCAATGAAATAAATTTGAAAAATGTAGTTTGATAAAAAATGCCTTTAAAAATAAACTGGCTGCCTAAAGTCAAACTGATGGATCAGATTGAACTGAAGGCCTACACTTTAGAAGGCGGTAACACAAAAGTACTTGTTATATTGATTTAAAATGTTAGCATATTATTTTTAAAAGTATATACTATCGAAATATGAAAAATAAAACAATTTTGTTTTTAATTTCGCATCAGGTGTTCCCCTTCAAATCAGTTTGGCCCATGACGCCCGTATGATTCTGCGTTCAAAACATACTAAAAAACCAAATTATACACGAAGTAAATAAAAAGCCAATCTTTTTGTGTAAAACTATATATATATGTATGTAAGCATATATTTTGTGATATTGTCAGCTTAAAATTAAATTAAATACAAAAAATCTTGAATACAAATAGTTAAAATTGTGAACTTATTGCATAATGTTTTTAACGTAAATAATTTTTTTCTTTTACAAAAGTATGTATATGTATGTATGTATATGTGTAGTTATATGCGTGGTTTTAGAAATAAATATATCAAAATGCTATACACACATACAAACGCATCAATTATCAACAACAAAATTAATGGAAATAGAAGGAAAAAACAGGAAATAAAAACTTACAAAATAAGTGTCTTAACAAAAGGCCGCACGAACGAACATAACATACAACAACATATACATATATATGTCTGCGTTTTTATATACTCTTTTTTTGTTTATGTGTGGAGTTTATGCGTAAATGCAACTTATATAATATTTTATTTTCTAAAATTGTATGCATACATTTGCAATGCACTGTAGTGGTGTTTTATGCGCGCTTTTTCTTACTGGGGTTGCCTTGTTTTGTCTGTTGGTAATTTTTTGTATTGATATAATTTTTTGAACATTTACGATTTTCAACTATGTAAATGTGTGATTTTTTCGAATTCTTAAGCAAATTTTGAAATTTTGTTACCTTAGCCATACAAAACTTTTAAAAGAAATCCGTCGATAGTTTAAGTATTTTGAAATGATTCATATACAGGTATGTATTGGTAGACCACTATTTGAGATTTTTTTTTTAAATATTGTCAAAATTTTAAATATATATTCGAAAAGTATATGCGTAATTATTTTTGAATATTTTCTTTGAAATTTTTGATTTACTTTCTCAACTTTTGCAAAATAATAATTGTGTTTGTAATTTATTTGAATAATAGTTTGTTGAAAAAATGTAAGCATATTACGATTAGGAAGGGAAAATATTTTTTTTTTAATTTCGCAAAAAAATTATTAATAAAAAACAAATAAGTTGAACGCTATGTTGGAATTTTCCTCTGCTCTCATTAGTAAAAAATTATAATGTCTCATTAAAAAAAAAAAATTAAAAATTTGCTCAAAACTTGAAAGGGTTTTTGGAAAATATGATATTGATAAAAACTCGATTTTGATAAGACAATTCAAATTTGATTTCGATAAAAACAACATGTTAATAAAAATATGATTTTGAAAAAAAAAATTTTTGATTAAAAAATTACATTGATAAAAATATGATTTTCATAAAAAACTTTAAATTTATAAAAAACATCATAAGTTTTTGGAACAAGGGTTGAGAACAAGACTTGTCAAAAATATCAATATAAAAACCTTAACTTAATTTACTGATTTATACATACATATGTATGTAATTTGAAGTTTGAATTGTCAATAATTTTAGTAAAAATTAAAAAAAAAAAATAATTAAAAATTAAAAAAAAAAATAATTAAAAATTAAATAAAACATTAATAGGTTTTGAATATTACACATACACTATAATTTATTTTAAATTTAAAATTTTGGAAGACAAATTTGTTTTAAAAATGAAAACAAAATTAAAGTTTCGAGTAAAAAAACTGAAATAAAATTAAAAAAATTAGAATAAGTATATTAGAAGAAGTTTAATTTACAATTTTAATTTCCAGAAAATTAAGTTCTGGAAAAAAATTTTAATAAATTTAAAAATGTTAATTTTAAAAATGTAAAATTTAAATTCTCGAAAAAATTTTTAACTAAATAAAAAAATATTAAGAATTTAATTTCTAATTTATTATTAGAAATTTTAGAAGAAGAATGGGTTTTGCAACAAATAATCAAAATAAATTAATTTGTTTTTAATTAAAATTAAATATTTAGGACAAAAACATTACAGTAAATTTTAACAGTTAAAAATTAAAATAAACAATTTAAAACTTTTTAAAAATTATTTTTAAAAAAATTTAAAATTAGTTTAATAATAAAAAAAATTAAATAATAATTAAATTTTTTTAAATTTGAAGGAAAAGTTAAAGAACTTTAATTTAAAATTTTTTAATAAAAATATAAAAATTATTGGAAAACATTAGTTTTATAATAAAAAATTTAAAAATGAAGAGTAATTAGTTAAATAATAAAAAAATTAAATCTATGAAACTTGAGGGAAAAATTAAAGAAGTATTGAAAAAAATTATTTTATAATAAAAAATTAAATTGAAACAATTTTATATAAAAGAACTTTAGTTTCAAATTTTAAATGAAAAATTTTAATTTCAAATGTAAGAATAAAATATTAAATAATGAATAAAATAATAAAAAAAATTAATTTAAAAAATAAGGAAACATTTTATTAATTTTAATTTTAAATTTCGGATCAAAAAAATTAAATTTAATTTCAAAAATTTTAAATAAAGTAATAAAAAGGATTTTAATTTCAAATTTTAGAAAAAAACTGAGTTTTGCAAGAAAAAAAACACTGTTGTAAATTTTTTAAATTAAAATTCAATATAACGAATAAAAACATTACATTAAATTTTAACAATTAAAACCTAAACTGAACAGCTAAAAATTATTGAAAGAAATTAGTTTTATAAAAAAAAGTTTAAATTAAATTAAATAATTTTGCGTAAAAACTAAAACAGCTTTATTTCCAATTTTTAGAATGAAAACAATTAAGTTTTAGGACAAAAAAAAATTAACTAACTTAAAATACTTGTAATGAAATTTATTTTCAATAATTTATTAAATTTATTTGAAAAACTTTTTTTTTTATTTTATTATTATTTAATATTTATTCAATTTAAAGATTTAAAAGAAAAAAATTTAATTAAATTTAAAAAGTTGTAAGTTAAATGAAAAAAATGTAATTATTGTTTCTCTGAAATCTTAAATTAATATTTTTCCGTGATTGTATTATATGCTTTTTATATTTGACATCATAATTTCTCACAAGAGCCGCAGGGAATCGAAAATTTTACTTTATTGACCGAAAAATTAAAAAAAATTTTAAAATTTTAATAAAAGATTATTTATTATTTTTATTTCCTCTTTTCCAGCACATTTCGCACACAAATATACAATTTTCGTTCGGGTGAGTGTTTAACTTATTTTTATATGCATATACGTAAGTATATGTATGTATGTATGTAGGTATGTTATTTATATATTCTCATATGCGCATAACTACAGTGTACTCCAGTTTTTCAGATACTTTCATACTTTTACAATTTCTATATAAATTGCTTCATCAAAAATTTTCACTTTCAAAACTTAAACTACATTTTTATTTTATATTATATATATGTATGTATGTATGTATTTTTATTTATATTTTTTAAGCATTCATTACACATTTTGCATTTTTACATATAAAAAAGTAAAAATAATGCTTAACTAAGCGATTTTTTAAAAATAATTTAACACAAATAATATGCATATAGTATATAGTATATTTGTATGTATATAGCAAAATGCTTATTATGTCTCATTATCATCATTTTAACTGCATACAATTTCTGCATTGCCACACCAACCGTTAACGGCTATTTTTACACAAAATGCATAAATTTCTTATAATCATTCAATGTCTTATTTGTTTCTTTGGATAATTTTTAATAATTAGCATAGTTAAAAAAAATCAATAATTGTTTAAAATAATATTATAATCAAGCATACACAAGTTTTAATATTTATAAATTAAATTTATTTAAAGTTTTTGTTGTTGTTTTTTTTTCATAAAATTGTATTTCATGTTTCTTAGCGAATAATTTATAAAAGAAAAATTTTTCTGTTAACGAAAAAAAAGTTGCATACAATGTTTAATATTAATTTAGTACATAGTAAATGTCAAGTTTTATATTTATAATATAGCAAATATTTATTATAATATTTTTTAGTGGCGCCGAAAAATTTCTTTACTTATTTTCTTGTAAATTTTGAATTTTTAAATTTATTTTTAGCTTTGTCATCGTAAATTTGGCTAGAAAGAAATGTGATTTAAATATTTTTCATGTATTTGGCTTGCAATTTTGCACACAACACATGCACAGACATACATGAGTATATACATATTTATGCGTATATATTTTTTTTTGTTGCTTTACACTTTTGCTGTATTATTTATTATATTATTAAGTTGTAAAAATACAATTAATTTGTTTTTGTTTTATTTTACAATTATTTTTTGCCACAATATACACATGCACATCTATACATATACATATATACGTTCATTTATTAAGTTTTGTTTATATGTATATATAATTTATTTTGAATTTTAAATAGTTATTAATCATTTGTTGCATAAATGCTTTCTTCTTGCACACTTTACTGCATGTGTGTATGTATATGTGTAAGCTTGTGATAGTAGTAGAAATCTGTCTGTCTACTTCTTTTTATATGCAGTTGTAGAGTTATGTGTTATATAAATACAAAATTTTTTAAGTTTCCACTTATTTTGCATGGGTTTACTCGTTTTAAGAATTCTGCGAGCGTGACTCGAACATCGCCGTCATGTCACGTATGGAGAATTGTGGTGAGATTTTCTCACGGCTGCAAAGAGAAATTTTCATTTCAGTTATTAGTCATAAAAAGGAATTTCTGGAAATATTTTGAAAATAATATATGCATATGCTACTGTGGGCAAAAATTAGTAAGACTTTTTAATTAAAATTTCACGCGAAACCCATTCGGCGAAATATTTGGGTTGGTTTGGCTGCCAGTGACATTTGGTCAAATGTTACATCAAAATAAACATTACTGTTTAGTATAGCTTGTCTTTCCGAAGTGCATAAAGTGCATTCGGCGATTTTTACGATGACTGAAATTATTCAACAAAAAGTTGCATACAATTTTGTGAGCGGAATATAATTTCTGGTGCCAAAACGTTCAGAATATTGCCGCGAGCAAGTGTTTTTCATTAGTAGAAATTATTCAAATATGTTCGAGAACGCATTGGCGACGAACCACGTGCAGGACCGCCATCAACATCAACATCAACTGATGATCAGCACGTCAATAAAATAAAGGAATTGGTGCTTGAGAATCGACATTTAACAGTCAGAGATCTTACTGCCATCGTTGGCAT